>NW_028188342.1:0-3000 GCF_964204655.1 Triturus cristatus
AGGAGTCCGTGGCTTGACATTGGTCCCATGTACTTGTGATATATATATATGTATATATATACATATATACACAAAATTTCCAGATGGTCTCAATATGGCAGAAGATTTCCACACACATTTATAAAGTAACAAGCTAGAAATTTAGAGCAGCCTCCCAGTACTCTACATGGTTTTTAACTTATATGTTTGTATATGTCTTTATGGGTTATGGCTCGGGTACTTTATAAAACAGACAAACAACAAATGAATTTGGGTATCCATAAGCCCACTTGGGCAAAATTATGGTGGAAAAGCAGAAAATGGGCAATTTGATTGAAGTGTGGTATTGAAGAATATTACCACTATTTGATATAAATGCAGTGAATACTAAAGACTATGAGTAAATGCCCACTTGGGCTTAATCATGTTTCATTTCAGATTTAAAAAGTTACTCTTTCAGACCTGGACTTTTAATAATGTTTAACATCGCTGTGAATATAAATTAAGAGACTGCAACGTAGAGCCTTAACAAAATGTTACATATTTTTATAATTAATTCAATGCATTTGTAATGGTATTATCATGCCATTTTAGCAACATTTTGTATTTTTACATATTGTAGTTAATAATGTTTGACTACATTTAAATATGGTTGCATATTTACTCCGAAGAGTTACGGATGACATGCATTATGTAACAAAACTACGAGTCTGTTTTCCAGTTTTATTTAAGTAATGCACACGTGACAAAAAAAATGTTGATGTTTTAAACAACAGAGTAAACTTTATTTCTATTGTTGGTGAACAAGCCTGGTTTACAAGCGAAACGCGTACAGCAGTTACCGGTAAATAAATTATATGCAAAGGAGACATGGTGTTGTCACCCTTATTTTTATGAGGAGTTGGTGTGATATATATATATATATTCACTGAAAAAACCATAGGTTTCAGGGGTGTTATAGTTAGCGGGACATTTCACTCGTACAAAGCCATTGAAATTCCCCCGTTATAGTTAGTTCAGCTAACTATAACTTGCGCACCCGCAATGCACTGCTGATGACGTCACATATTACATCACTCATGACATGTTCAGTGACATCACTCATGGCATCATTGATGACATCTCAAATGACATCACTGATGACATCATCCAGTGAATGTGTGTTTTTCTGAAAATTAAATATGTGTTATATATGTATATCTCAAGGTCGATGGAAGAATAAATGGATATATAAGTGTCTAAATGGATGATTTTTTTGTAAAATTGATTGTATAACTGACTGATTAAGTGTATCTTAGTGAATACATGGGTTAGTGAGTAATGTTTAAATATGTAAATATCTATATCAGTCTCTCACTTGGTGTATAAGTGGCTGCATGGGTTGGTGAGTAGTTAGATTAGTGTCTATATGGGTTATTACTTGGTTTTTTGAGTATCAGTATGAGTGTCTGAGTGTCTGTATGGTTCGGTGGGGGGTATCACTTAGTGCATAGATGCATGAATGAGTGACTCACTGTTGGTATGTGTTGAAGACAGCATGTTTGCAGGCCTGTGTAAGCGGATGAGTGTGTGTATGGGTGTGTTAGTGAGTGAATGACTGTCTCAATAGTGTCTTTATGAGTAACTACATATGTTTTAAACTAGTATATGTGAGTATTGGTGTATATAAGTGAGTATATGTGAGAGTGAGAGATTGGGAGAGTTCCTGTACAGATAAGTAGGTGTTTCTATAAGTGATTGTTTAAGAGAGTAAGTATGCGTAAGTTTCTGTAGAAGTAAGTTTTCTAGTGTGTGTATAACTGTCTATGCAACTAAATGGATGTTTGATACTTTGTTTGCATGTGTGACTATGTGTGTGAGTAACTATATGGATGAGTGGCAGTGTGTAACAGGATGTATAGGTGTATGAGTACATATGATGAGTGAGTACATGTATGAGTGACAGTATAGGGACTGTTGGTGAATGAGTGGATGTATGTGAATATCTTGGAATTACTAAATAGGTGTGTTGTAAGTGGTATTGGTATGTCCATAGTTTTGAAAATGTTAGTTTCTATTTTTGAGTATGTGTATCAAAGGTTATATTAGGGTGAGAGGAGGTCTGCCACTCTATCACAAGGATGATGTCATCAGTGATGTCATCAGTGAAGTCATTTGAGATGTCATCCGTGATGTCATGAGTGATGTCACTGACCATGTCATGAGTGATGTAATGTGTGACGTCATCAGCAGTGCATTGCGGGCGAGCGAGTTATAGTTAGCTGAACTAACTATAACGGGGGAATTTCAATGGTTTTGTATGAGTGAAATGTCCCGCTAACTATAACACCCCCGAAACCTATGGTTTTTTCTGTGAATTTCTAAGGTTTTTTAAATTCTAATTTCTAACTATAACGTGCCTAAAACCTATGGTTGTTTCAGTGAATTTCAATGGATTTTTAAATGCTAATTTGTAACTATAACATGCCTGGAACCTATGTTTTTTCCTGTTAATTTCTAAGGTGTTTTAAATGCTAGTTTCTAACAATGCTTACAGAGGTAGGACATGTGAAGAAAGAAGAAAAAACACACAGAAAGAAGAAAAAGAAATGCAGAAGGAAGCAACAGAAGTTCTCAAAGACGACAAAAAGTGCAGGAAGAAGGAAGACATGCAGAAAGAACAAACAGAGGAGCAGAAAGAGGCCTTGTTGCAAAATCATCCTGTACCCTCAACTTTTTCAAATGGGTACTGGTGATAACTGACTCTGACTAACCAGTCATAGAGCCAGTGCTATGCTAAAAGACACTTAGAATACAGTTAAAACACCTACATTCACTGGGGAACACTATGCGTTGAGGTACCCCTGTGATTAGAATGACCTCCTCTGTAAGCCCCTAGTACATAATAGGGCAGAGGGATTAAAACTACCTCTTAAAATGTGCTACAGGGCGTGTTTGCACACTGGTGAAGGGAGGGGGGCTGAGCTGATGTGTGCAAACACGCCCTGTGGCCATTTTAATTTGGTGGATAAAGTCCCCTTG
>NW_028188343.1:0-34000 GCF_964204655.1 Triturus cristatus
TGAAGTGGATTTCCTGACCTGTCGATGGCCATTTTGAGTCCCCAGTGAAGCTGTGGCATCTGGACCCCACGAGTGACGAGGAACGGCAATACCAGGGACACGTGCACTGATTTCGAGTGCAAGTCCTAAACTACGTCCAACGAAGTTGTGCTTTGGACCACTTGTTGTCCAAGTCCCGAGCAGGTCTAGTACCAAAGATCAGTGGCCTACCTTGTCCCAAATGACCGTGGGCTGTTGGTGAACTTTTCCTGCAAAGGTGTCTTTGCGGTTGCTTGCCCATTGGCTAGTGTCTCTCCAGAAGACTTCCACATCACCTTCAAGGGCTCGCCTGGTTGCTCTGGGCCTGCCCTCACTTACCCTTGCTGGGTAAGTCCATCAGACCTTGCTGGTCTGCTCCATCGACAATCTTCCATACACACAAGACTTGCAGTTGCCAAGGCTTGTTGGCTCCAAACCGAGTGCCGACACCGTCAGCAGCTGCAGACATTGTGGGACCCTCCGAATCCAGCTGCTGGTCTTCCTCGATCCCTCCTGGTCCTCGTGAGCGAAGAGACAAAACGACATCAGCGACCTGAAGAGACGCGACAGCTGTGGTCATCCATCTTGCTGGCCACCGGTCACTGGCAAGTGACTTTGAACTCTGTCCCCTCACTTTATAGGTCTTCTGCAACTCCAATCCATCCTCGGATTCCAGCGGACACTTCTCTCGACGACACAAGCAGCAAGTCTTCAGCGATCTCCATTGAAAACAGCATCGCGACCCGACACCAAAGGACACGTATGCACCCGGCTTCCCTGGGTGAGTTAACTCTTGCATTACGGTGCCCAAGTGTGCATTGGCTCTCGAAGTACTTACCCTGTAAGTTGTTTGCTTGTTGTCCACTCCGAAGTGCCCTAGAGTTGTAAAATACAAACCGCGACATTTGCCATTGAAACGCATTGAAAACCCGCGTGTGTGTTTAGACACTGCACGCGTCTCCTGTGGGCTGATTACTTACCTGCTAACACTGCAGAAGTGAAGCCCCAGCGATTCTCAAGGCCCTAGGCCTCTTACTTTTGCAAGTCGAGTTTGTTAACCCATTATTTTAGTATATGGTCTGGTAGGCCCCTAGGGCTACAGCCATATTTGTGCTTAATTTATTGAGAACTGTTGATCTTTTGAATGTTTACCTGGCTCTAATCTCATAAAGAGATTAGTAGAGTATATTTAGAAATAAATACATATATATTTGATATTTGGTATTACCACCCTCTCTATGGAGCTGGACACCGCAGATGGCACTGGCCTGAGCAGCGGTGGTGTCATGGGACCTTACCACTGCTTGTCAACTTGGACACACTTGACACGGGAACTTGAGTATTCGAAGCATGAAGTCGCCTTTGTGAGTCCCCTTTTTAATTGGATATTTGTATTCAGCATTGAGTCCGTTTCCGAGCATGAGAACAGGCTGTTCTCGGAGACGTATGTGCTCTAAAAGGAGTGGAGAAAATAAATCAATTGGTGACTACGCTTGAATTAACTCTGTCTAAATAGGCAGCAATGCGTGACATTTGGTTTTCTGTTTTTTTTAAACAAAGATATTACTGAGATGCTTTCGTTTGCAGTTTAAGGACTTTAACACTAATCCAGTCCGGGTTTTGTATGAGACAAAGCAAGGCATGATGAGACTTTGAAAATGAAATGAATTAGCGGCATAACTTCCAGCAGCACAGTTAGTGAATAATCCTAATGCGTTTTTATTTCGCTGATTTGACACTGTTGTGACTATTTTTGAGAATGTAGTTATGCTAAATTGTTTTTAATGGTGATTATTACACATGCCTGTGTCCATCTGAACCGCAGCAAGGAATAGAGCATCTTCTATTTTTAGTATGTAACCTTTAAAATGAGCACCAATATGGCGCATTTCAGGTCGAAAAAGGCAGCGTGACTGTCGAAACGCGTCCCTCTTGTGCTTGTTCCTGTGTCCGATGTGACTGACGTAATAAACAGGGAAACCCCCATGACAACGAGTGCCGGCTCCTTTATCATAAAAGGTTTTGGAGATATTTTTCTACATTTCTAGCGCTAGCGGTGCGCTACCCTTTGAGCACCACCAGCGATCTGGCAGCACGCCAGTATACCGCAAACTGTTTGGGAATATATTTGATATATATACCTGTGTGGTGTCTTTTCATTTGGTAATTCAAGAGATTATAAGGTAAAACAAGCTGCTTTACATTCCTCAGAGACTTAGCCTGAAGGCTGCTCTCCACAGCTACCACTAGGATAGCTTTCTTTAAAAGGCTGTCTTTAAACCTATCTACCAAGAGTCGAATTGGACTGGTGCTAGGTGGCCACTATAACTAGTGACCAGCATATGCCAGGCCAACTTCTCACAATGGGGTCCTGCAGGGGGTGGTGTTTCAGGGTTTAGGGCAGTGCAGTGGTGTTCCGGCTGTGTAGGGGGTCGGCATGGGGCTGGTGTTTCAGGGAATAGGGCAGTGCAGTGGTGTTCGGGCAGTGCATGGGGTCCTGCAGGGGGTGGTGTTTCAGGGTTTAGGGCAGTGCAGTGGTGTTCCGGCTGTGTAGGGGGTCGGCATGGGGCTGGTGTTTCAGGGAATAGGGCAGTGCAGTGGTGTTCGGGCAGTGCATGGGGTCCTGCAGGGGGTGGTGTTTCAGGGTTTAGGGCAGTAGTGTTCGGGCAGTGTAGGGGGTCTTGCTGGGGGTGGTGATTCAGGGTTTAGGGCAGAGCACTGGTGTTTGGGCAGTGTAGGGGGTGGTGCTGGGGCTGGTCTTTCAGGGTTTATGTCAGTGCAGTGGTATTTGGGCAGTGTAGGGGGTCATGCTGGGGCTGGTGTTTCAGGGTTTAGGGCAGTGCAGTGGTGTTCGGGCAGTGTAGTGGGTCGTGCTGGGGGTGGTGTTTCAGGGTTTAGGTCAATGCAGTGGTATTTGGGCAGTGTAGTGGGTCGTGCTGGGGGTGGTATTTCAGGGTTTAGGGCAGTGCAGTGGTGTTCGGGCAGTGCATGGGGTCCTGCAGGGGGTGATGTTTCAGGGTTTAGGGCAGTGGTGTTCGGGCAGCGTAGGGTGTCTTGCTGGAGATGGTGTTTTAGGGTTTAGGGCAGTGCAATGCTGTTCGGGTAGTGTAGGGGGTTGTGCTGGGGCTGTTTTTTCAGGGTTTAGGGCAGTGCAGTGGTGTTCGTGCAGAGTAGCAGGTCTTGCTGGGGCTGGCGTTTCAGGGTTTAGGACAGTGCAGTGGTGTTCGGGCAGAGTAGGGGGTGGTGCTTGGGCTGGTGTTTCAAGGTTTAGGGCAGTGCAGTGGTGTTCGGGCAGTTTAGGGTGTAGTGCCGCGGCTGGTGTTTCAGGGTATAGGACAGTGCAGTGGTGTTCGGGCAGTACAGGGGGTCCTGCAGGGGGTGGTGTTTCAGGGTTTAAGGCAGAGCAGTGGTGTTCGGGCAGTGTAGCGGGCCGTGCTTTGGCTGGTGTTTCAGGGTCAATGGCAGTGGTGTTCGGGCAGTGTAGTGGGACTTGCTGGGGGTGGTGTTTCAGGGTTTAGGGCAGTGCAGTGGTGTTCTGGAAGTGTAGGGGGTCGTGCTGGGGCTGGTGTTTTAGGGTTTTGGGCAGTGCAGTAGTGTTCGGGCAGTGTAGGGCGTTGTGCTGGGCAGGTGATTCAGGGTTTAGGGCAGAGCAGATGTATTCGGGCAGTGTAGGGGATCGTGCTGGGGCTGGTCTTTCAGGGTTTTGGGCAGTGCAGTGGTGTTCGGGCAGTGTAGGGTGTCTTGCTGGAAATGGTGTTTCAGGGTTTAGGGCAGTGCAGTGCTGTTCGGGTACTGTATCGGGCCGTGCTGGGGCTGCCTTTTCAGGGTTTAGGGCAGTGCAGTGGTGTTCGAGCAGTGTAGGGTGTCGTGCTGGGGTGGTGTTTCAGGATTAAGGGCAGTGCAGTGGTGTTCGGAGAGTGTAGGGTGTTGTGCTGGGGTGGGTGTTTCAGGGTTTAGGGCAGAGTAGTGGTGTTCAGACAGTGTAGGGGGTCGTGCTGGGGCTGGTGTTTCAGGGTTTAGGGCAGTGCAGCAGTGTTCGGGCAGTGTAGGGGTCATGCTGGGGCTGCTATTTCAGGGTTTAGGGCAGTGGTGTTCGGGCAGTGTAGGTGTTCGTCCAGGGGGTGGTGTTTCAGGCTTTAGGCGAGTGCAATGGGTTTTGGGCAGTGTAGGGGGTCGAGCATGGGGGTGGTGTTTATGGGTTTATGGAACTGCAGTGGTGTTCGGGCAGTGTAGGGGGTAGTGTGGGGGCTGGTGTTTCAGGGTTTAGGGCAGTGGTGTTCGGGCAGTGTAGGGGGTCGTGCTGTGGCTGGTGTTTCAGGGTTTTGGGCAGTGCAGTGTTGTTCGGGCAGTGTAGGAGGTCATGCTGGGGCTGGTGTTTCACTGTTTTGGGCAGTGCAGTGGTATTCGGGCAGTGTAGGGGGTGGTGCTGGTGCTGGTGTTTCAGGGTTTAGGGCAGTGGTGTTCGGGCAGTGTAGGGGGTCATGCTGTGGCTGGTGTTTCAGGGTATAGGGCAGTGCAGTTTTGTTCGGGCAGTGTGGGGGTGGTGCTGGGGCTGGTGTTTCAGAGAATAGGGCAGTGCAGTGGTGTTCGGGTAGTGCATAGGGTCCTGCAGGGGGTGGTGTTTCAGGGTTCAGGGCAGTGCAGTGGTGTTCCTGCAGTGTAGGGGGTCGTGCTGGGGCCTTTTGTTTCAGGGTTTAGGGCAGTGTTGTTAGGGCAGTGTAGGAGGTAGTGCTGGGTCTGATGATTCAGGGTTTAGGGCAGAGAAGTGGTCTTCGGGCAGTCTAGGGGGTCGTGCTGGGGTTGGTGGTTCAGGGTTTAGGGCAGAGCAGTGGTGTTTAGGCAGTGTAGGGGGTCGTGCTGGGGTGGTGTTTAGGGATTAGGACAGTGGTGCAGTGGAGTTCAGGCAGTGTAGGAGGTCGAGCAGGGGGGTTGTGTTTCAGGGTTTAGGGCAGTGCAGTGGTGTTCGGGCAGTGTCGGGGGTCGTGCTGGGGCTGGTGATTCAGGGTTTAGGGCAACCGAAGTGGTGTTCTGGCAGTGTAGGGGGTCATGCTGGGGGTGGTTTTTCAGGGTTTAGGCAGAGCAGTGGTGTTCAGGCAGTGTAGGGGGTCATGTGGGGGTGGTGTATAGGGTTTAGGGCAGTGCAGTGGAGTTCAGGCAGTGTAGGAGGTCGAGCAGGGGGTTTGTGTTTCAGGGTTTTTGGCAGTGCAGTGATGTTCGGGCAGTGTATGGGGTCGAGCAGGGGGTGGTGTTTCTGGCTTTAGGCAAGTGCAGTGGTGTTCGGGCAGTGTAGGGGATCGAGCAGGGGGGTGGTGTTTCAGGGTTTAGGGCAGTGCAGTGCTGTTCGGGTAGTGTAGAGTGTCGTGCTGGGGCTGGTTTTTCAGGGTTTAGGGCAGTGCAGTGGTGTTCAGGCGGTGTAGAGTTTCGTGCCGGGGTGGTGTTTCAGGGTCTAGGGCAGTGCAGTGGTGTTCGGACAGTGTAGGGTGTCATGCTGGAGCTGGTAATTCAGGGTTTAGGGCAGAGAAGTGGTGTTCGGGCAGTGTAGGGTATTGAGCAGGGGGTGGTGTTTCAGGGTTTAGGGCAGTGCAGTGGTGTTCCGGCAGTGTAGGGGGTCGTGATGGGGCTGGTGTTTCAGGGAATAGGGCAGTGCAGTGGTGTTCGGGCAGTGCATGGGGTCCTGCAGGGGGTGGTGTTTCAGGGTTTAGGGCAGTGGTGTTCGGACAGTGTAGGGGGTCTTGCTGGGGGTGGTGATTCAGGGTTAGGCAGAGCAGTGGTGTTTGGGCAGTGTAGGGGGTGGTGCTGGGGCTGGTCTTTCAGGGTTTATGTCAGTGCAGTGGTATTTGGGCAGTGTAGGGGGTCATGCTGGGGCTGGTGTTTCAGGGTTTAGGGCAGTGCAGTGGTGTTCGGGCAGTGTAGTGGGTCGTGCTGGGGGTGGTGTTTCAGGGTTTAGGTCAATGCAGTGGTATTTGGGCAGTGTAGTGGGTCGTGCTGGGGGTGGTGTTTCAGGGTTTAGGGCAGTGCAGTGGTGTTCGGGCAGTGTCGGGGGTCGTGCTGGGGCTGGTGATTCAGGGTTTAGGGCAACCGAAGTGGTGTTCTGGCAGTGTAGGGGGTCATGCTGGGGGTGGTTTTTCAGGGTTTAGGCAGAGCAGTGGTGTTCAGGCAGTGTAGGGGGTCATGTGGGGGTGGTGTATAGGGTTTAGGGCAGTGCAGTGGAGTTCAGGCAGTGTAGGAGGTCGAGCAGGGGGTTTGTGTTTCAGGGTTTTTGGCAGTGCAGTGATGTTCGGGCAGTGTATAGGGTCGAGCAGGGGGTGGTGTTTCTGGCTTTAGGCAAGTGCAGTGGTGTTCGGGCAGTGTAGGGGATCGAGCAGGGGGGTGGTGTTTCAGGGTTTAGGGCAGTGCAGTGCTGTTCGGGTAGTGTAGAGTGTCGTGCTGGGGCTGGTTTTTCAGGGTTTAGGGCAGTGCAGTGGTGTTCAGGCGGTGTAGAGTTTCGTGCTGGGGTGGTGTTTCAGGGTCTAGGGCAGTACAGTGGTGTTCGGACAGTGTAGGGTGTCATGCTGGAGCTGGTGATTCAGGGTTTAGGGCAGAGAAGTGGTGTTCGGGCAGTGTAGGGTATAGAGCAGGGGGTGGTGTTTCAGGGTTTAGGGCAGTGCAGTGGTGTTCCGGCAGTGTAGGGGGTCGTGATGGGGCTGGTGTTTCAGGGAATAGGGCAGTGCAGTGGTGTTCGGGCAGTGCATGGGGTCCTGCAGGGGGTGGTGTTTCAGGGTTTAGGGCAGTGGTGTTTGGGCAGTGTAGGGGGTCTTGCTGGAGGTGGTGATTCAGGGTGGGGCAGAGCAGTTGTGTTTGGGCAGTGTAGGGGGTGGTGCTGGGGCTGGTCTTTCAGGGTTTATGTCAGTGCAGTGGTATTTGGGCAGTGTAGGGGGTCATGCTGGGGCTGGTGTTTCAGGGTTTAGGGCAGTGCAGTGGTGTTCGGGCAGTGTAGTGGGTCGTGCTGGTGGTGGTGTTTCAGGGTTTAGGTCAATGCAGTGGTATTTGGGCAGTGTAGTGGGTCGTGCTGGGGGTGGTGTTTCAGGGTTTAGGGCAGTGCAGTGGTGTTCGGGCAGTGCATGGGGTCCTGCAGGGAGTGGTGTTTCAGGGTTTAGGGCAGTGGTGTTCGGGCAGTGTAGGGTGTCTTGCTGGAGATGGTGTTTTAGTGTTTAGGGCAGTGCACTGCTGCTCGGGTAGTGTAGGGGGTTGTGCTGGGGCTGGTTTTTCAGGGTTTAGGGCAGTGCAGTGGTGTTCGTGCAGAGTAGCAGGTCATGCTGGAGCTGGTGATTCAGAGTTTAGGGCAGAGAAGTGGTGTTCGGGCAGTGTAGGGTATCGAGCAGGGGAGGTGTTTCAGGGTTCAGGGCAGTGCAGTGGTGTTCTGGCAGTGTAGGGGGTCGTGATGGGGCTGGTGTTTCAGGGAATAGGGCAGTGCAGTGGTGTTCGGGCAGTGCATGGGGTCCTGTAGGGGGTGGTGTTTCAGGGTTTAGGGCAGTGGTGTTCGGGCAGTGTAGGGGGTCTTGCTGGGGGTGGTGATTCAGGGTTGGGCAGAGCAGTGGTGTTTGGGCAGTGTAGGGGGTGGTGCTGGGGCTGGTCTTTCAGGGTTTATGTCAGTGCAGTGGTATTTGGGCAGTGTAGGGGGTCATGCTGGGGCTGGTGTTTCAGGGTTTAGGGCAGTGCAGTGGTGTTCGGGCAGTGTAGTGGGTCGTGCTGGGGGTGGTGTTTCAGGGTTTAGGTCAATGCAGTGGTATTTGGGCAGTGTAGTGGGTCGTGCTGGGGGTGGTGTTTCAGGGTTTAGGGCAGTGCAGTGGTGTTCGGGCAGTGCATGGGGTCCTGCAGGGAGTGGTGTTTCAGGGTTTAGGGCAGTGGTGTTCGGGCAGTGTAGGGTGTCTTGCTGGAGATGGTGTTTTAGTGTTTAGGGCAGTGCACTGCTGCTCGGGTAGTGTAGGGGGTTGTGCTGGGGCTGGTTTTTCAGGGTTTAGGGCAGTGCAGTGGTGTTCGTGCAGAGTAGCAGGTCGTGCTGGGGCTGGTGTTTCAGGGTTTAAGACAGTGCAGTGGTGTTCGGGCAGTGTAGGGGGTGGTGCTTGGGCTGGTGTTTCAAGGTTTAGGGCAGTGCAGTGGTGTTCGGGCAGTTTAGGGTGTAGTGCCGCAGCTGGTATTTCAGGGTTTAGGACAGTGCAGTGGTGTTCGGGCAGTACAGGGGGTCCTGCAGGGGGTGGTGTTTCAGGGTTTAGGGCAGTGCAGTGGTGTTCGGGCAGTGTAGCGGGCTGTGCTTTGGCTGGTGTTTCAGGGTCAATGGCAGTGGTGTTCGGGCAGTGTAGTAGGACTTGCTGGGGGTGATGTTTCAGGGTTTAGGGAAGTGCAGTGGTGTTCTGGAAGTGTAGGGGGTCGTGCTGGGGCTGGTGTTTCAGGGTTTTGGGCAGTGCAGTGGTGTTCGGGCAGTGTAGGGCGTTGTGCTGGGGCAGGTGATTCAGGGTTTAGGGCAGAGCAGATGTATTCGGGCAGTGTAGGGGATGGTGCTGGGGCTGGTCTTTCAGGGTTTTGGGCAGTGCAGTGGTGTTTGGGCAGTGTAGGGTGTCTTGCTGGAAATGGTGTTTCAGGGTTTAGGGCAGTGTAGTGCTGTTCGGTTAGTGTATCGGGTCATGCTGGGGCTGGCTTGTCAGGGTTTAGGGCAGTGCAGTGCTGTTCGGTAGTGTAGAGTGTCGTGCTGGGGCTGGTTTTTCAGGGTTTAGGGCAGTGCAGTGGTGTTCAGGCGGTGTAGAGTTTCGTGCTGGGGTGGTGTTTCAGGGTCTAGGGCAGTACAGTGGTGTTCGGACAGTGTAGGGTGTCATGCTGGAGCTGGTGATTCAGGGTTTAGGGCAGAGAAGTGGTGTTCAGGCAGTGTAGGGTATCGAGCAGGGGGTGGTGTTTCAGGGTTTAGGGCAGTGCAGTGGTGTTCCGGCAGTGTAGGGGGTCGTGATGGGGCTGGTGTTTCAGGGAATAGGGCAGTGCAGTGGTGTTCGGGCAGTGCATGGGGTCCTGCAGGGGGTGGTGTTTCAGGGTTTAGGGCAGTGGTGTTCGGGCAGTCTAGGGGGTCTTGCTGGGGGTGGTGATTCAGGGTTGGGCAGAGCAGTGGTGTTTGGGCAGTGTAGGGGGTGGTGCTGGGGCTGGTCTTTCAGGGTTTATGTCAGTGCAGTGGTATTTGGGCAGTGTAGGGGGTCATGCTGGGGCTGGTGTTTCAGGGTTTAGGGCAGTGCAGTGGTGTTCGGGCAGTGTAGTGGGTCGTGCTGGGGGTGGTGTTTCAGGGTTTAGGTCAATGCAGTGGTATTTGGGCAGTGTAGTGGGTCGTGCTGGGGGTGGTGTTTCAGGGTTTAGGGCAGTGCAGTGGTGTTCGGGCAGTGCATGGGGTCCTGCAGGGAGTGGTGTTTCAGGGTTTAGGGCAGTGGTGTTCGGGCAGTGTAGGGTGTCTTGCTGGAGATGGTGTTTTAGTGTTTAGGGCAGTGCACTGCTGCTCGGGTAGTGTAGGGGGTTGTGCTGGGGCTGGTTTTTCAGGGTTTAGGGCAGTGCAGTGGTGTTCGTGCAGAGTAGCAGGTCATGCTGGAGCTGGTGATTCAGAGTTTAGGGCAGAGAAGTGGTGTTCGGGCAGTGTAGGGTATCGAGCAGGGGAGGTGTTTCAGGGTTTAGGGCAGTGCAGTGGTGTTCTGGCAGTGTAGGGGGTCGTGATGGGGCTGGTGTTTCAGGGAATAGGGCAGTGCAGTGGTGTTCGGGCAGTGCATGGGGTCCTGTAGGGGGTGGTGTTTCAGGGTTTAGGGCAGTGGTGTTCGGGCAGTGTAGGGGGTCTTGCTGGGGGTGGTGATTCAGGGTTGGGCAGAGCAGTGGTGTTTGGGCAGTGTAGGGGGTGGTGCTGGGGCTGCTCTTTCAGGGTTTATGTCAGTGCAGTGGTATTTGGGCAGTGTAGGGGGTCATGCTGGGGCTGGTGTTTCAGGGTTTAGGGCAGTGCAGTGGTGTTCGGGCAGTGTAGTGGGTCGTGCTGGGGGTGGTGTTTCAGGGTTTAGGTCAATGCAGTGGTATTTGGGCAGTGTAGTGGGTCGTGCTGGGGGTGGTGTTTCAGGGTTTAGGGCAGTGCAGTGGTGTTCGGGCAGTGCATGGGGTCCTGCAGGGAGTGGTGTTTCAGGGTTTAGGGCAGTGGTGTTCGGGCAGTGTAGGGTGTCTTGCTGGAGATGGTGTTTTAGTGTTTAGGGCAGTGCACTGCTGCTCGGGTAGTGTAGGGGGTTGTGCTGGGGCTGGTTTTTCAGGGTTTAGGGCAGTGCAGTGGTGTTCGTGCAGAGTAGCAGGTCGTGCTGGGGCTGGTGTTTCAGGGTTTAGGACAGTGCAGTGGTGTTCGGGCAGTGTAGGGGGTGGTGCTTGGGCTGGTGTTTCAAGGTTTAGGGCAGTGCAGTGGTGTTCGGGCAGTTTAGGGTGTAGTGCCGCGGCTGGTATTTCAGGGTATAGGACAGTGCAGTGGTGTTCGGGCAGTACAGGGGGTCCTGCAGGGGGTGGTGTTTCAGGGTTTAGGGCAGTGCAGTGGTGTTCGGGCAGTGTAGTAGGACATGCTGGGGGTGATGTTTCAGGGTTTAGGGAAGTGCAGTGGTGTTCTGGAAGTGTAGGGGGTCGTGCTGGGGCTGGTGTTTCAGGGTTTTGGGCAGTGCAGTGGTGTTCGGGCAGTGTAGGGCATTGTGCTGGGGCAGGTGATTCAGGGTTTAGGGCAGAGCAGATGTATTCGGGCAGTGTAGGGGATGGTGCTGGGGCTGGTCTTTCAGGGTTTTGGGCAGTGCAGTGGTGTTCGGGCAGTGTAGGGTGTCTTGCTGGAAATGGTGTTTCAGGGTTTAGGGCAGTGCAGTGCTGTTCGGTTAGTGTATCGGGTCGTGCTGGGGCTGGCTTGTCAGGGTTTAGGGCAGTGCAGTGCTGTTCGGTAGTGTAGAGTGTCGTGCTGGGGCTGGTTTTTCAGGGTTTAGGGCAGTGCAGTGGTGTTCAGGCGGTGTAGAGTTTCGTGCTGGGGTGGTGTTTCAGGGTCTAGGGCAGTACAGTGGTGTTCGGACAGTGTAGGGTGTCATGCTGGAGCTGGTGATTCAGGGTTTAGGGCAGAGAAGTGGTGTTCAGGCAGTGTAGGGTATCGAGCAGGGGGTGGTGTTTCAGGGTTTAGGGCAGTGCAGTGGTGTTCCGGCAGTGTAGGGGGTCGTGATGGGGCTGGTGTTTCAGGGAATAGGGCAGTGCAGTGGTGTTCGGGCAGTGCATGGGGTCCTGCAGGGGGTGGTGTTTCAGGGTTTAGGGCAGTGGTGTTCGGGCAGTCTAGGGGGTCTTGCTGGGGGTGGTGATTCAGGGTTGGGCAGAGCAGTGGTGTTTGGGCAGTGTAGGGGGTGGTGCTGGGGCTGGTCTTTCAGGGTTTATGTCAGTGCAGTGGTATTTGGGCAGTGTAGGGGGTCATGCTGGGGCTGGTGTTTCAGGGTTTAGGGCAGTGCAGTGGTGTTCGGGCAGTGTAGTGGGTCGTGCTGGGGGTGGTGTTTCAGGGTTTAGGTCAATGCAGTGGTATTTGGGCAGTGTAGTGGGTCGTGCTGGGGGTGGTGTTTCAAGGTTTAGGGCAGTGCAGTGGTGTTCGGGCAGTGTCGGGGGTCGTGCTGGGGCTGGTGATTCAGGGTTTAGGGCAACCAAAGTGGTTTTCTGGCAGTGTAGGGGGTCATGCTGGGGGTGGTTTTTCAGGGTTTAGGCAGAGCAGTGGTGTTCAGGCAGTGTAGGGGGTCATGTGGGGGTGGTGTATAGGGTTTAGGGCAGTGCAGTGGAGTTCAGGCAGTGTAGGAGGTCGAGCAGGGGGTTTGTGTTTCAGGGTTTTTAGCAGTGCAGTGATGTTCGGGCAGTGTATGGGGTCGAGCAGGGGGTGGTGTTTCTGGCTTTAGGCAAGTGCAGTGGTGTTCGGGCAGTGTAGGGGATCGAGCAGGGGGGTGGTGTTTCAGGGTTTAGGGCAGTGCAGTGCTGTTCGGGTAGTGTAGAGTGTCGTGCTGGGGCTGGTTTTTCAGGGTTTAGGGCAGTGCAGTGGTGTTCAGGCGGTGTAGAAGTTTCCTGCTGGGGTGGTGTTTCAGGGTCTAGGGCAGTGCAGTGGTGTTCGGACAGTGTAGGGTGTCATGCTGGAGCTGGTGATTCAGGGTTTAGGGCAGAGAAGTGGTGTTCGGGCAGTGTAGGGTATCGAGCAGGGGAGGTGTTTCAGGGTTTAGGGCAGTGCAGTGATGTTCCGGCAGTGTAGGGGGTCGTGATGGGGCTGGTGTTTCAGGGAATAGGGCAGTGCAGTGGTGTTCGGGCAGTGCATGGGGTCCTGCAGGGGGTGGTGTTTCAGGGTTTAGGGCAGTGGTGTTCGGGCAGTGTATGGGGTCTTGCTGGGGGTGGTGATTCAGGGTTGGGCAGAGCAGTGGTGTTTGGGCAGTGTAGGGGGTGGTGCTGGGGCTGCTCTTTCAGGGTTTATGTCAGTGCAGTGGTATTTGGGCAGTGTAGGGGGTCATGCTGGGGCTGGTGTTTCAGGGTTTAGGGCAGTGCAGTGGTGTTCGGGCAGTGTAGTGGGTCGTGCTGGGGGTGGTGTTTCAGGGATTAGATCAATGCAGTGGTATTTGGGCAGTGTAGTGGGTCGTGCTGGGGGTGGTGTTTCAGGGTTTAGGGCAGTGCAGTGGTGTTCGGGCAGTGCATGGGGTCCTGCAGGGAGTGGTGTTTCAGGGTTTAGGGCAGTAGTGTTCGGGCAGTGTAGGGTGTCTTGCTGGAGATGGTGTTTTAGTGTTTAGGGCAGTGCACTGCTGCTCGGGTAGTGTAGGGGGTTGTGCTGGGGCTGGTTTTTCAGGGTTTAGGGCAGTGCAGTGGTGTTCGTGCAGAGTAGCAGGTCGTGCTGGGGCTGGTGTTTCAGGGTTTAGGACAGTGCAGTGGTGTTCGGGCAGTGTAGGGGGTGGTGCTTGGGCTGGTGTTTCAAGGTTTAGGCCAGTGCAGTGGTGTTCGGGCAGTTTAGGGTGTAGTGCCACGGCTGGTATTTCAGGGTATAGGACAGTGCAGTGGTGTTCGGGCAGTACAGGGGGTCCTGCAGGGGGTGGTGTTTCAGGGTTTAAGGCAGTGCAGTGGTGTTCGGGCAGTGTAGCGGGCTGTGCTTTGGCTGATGTTTCAGGGTCAATGGCAGTGGTGTTTGGGCAGTGTAGTAGGACTTGCTGGGGGTGATGTTTCAGGGTTTAGGGAAGTGCAGTGGTGTTCTGGAAGTGTAGAGGGTCGTGCTGGGGCTGGTGTTTCAGGGTTTTGGGCAGTGCAGTGGTGTTCGGGCAGTGTAGGGCATTGTGCTGGGGCAGGTGATTCAGGGTTTAGGGCAGAGCAGATGTATTCGGGCAGTGTAGGGGATGGTGCTGGGGCTGGTCTTTCAGGGTTTTGGGCAGTGCAGTGGTGTTCGGGCAGTGTAGGGTGTCTTGCTGGAAATGGTGTTTCAGGGTTTAGGGCAGTGCAGTGCTGTTCGGTTAGTGTATCGGGTCGTGCTGGGGCTGGCTTGTCAGGGTTTAGGGCAGTGCAGTGGTGTTCGAGCAGTGTAGGGTGTCGTGCTGGGGTGATGTTTCAGGGTTAAGGGCAGAGCAGTGGTGTTCGGAGAGTGTAGGGTGTTGTACTGGGGCTGGTGTTTCAGGGTTTAGGGCAGAGTAGTGGTGTTTAGACAGTGTAGGGGGTCATGCTGGGGCTGGTGTTTCAGGGTTTAGGGCAGTGCAGCAGTGTTCGGGCAGTGTAGGGGTCATGCTGGGGCTGCTATTTCAGGGTTTAGGGCAGTGGTGTTCGGGCAGTGTAGGTGTTCGTCCAGGGGGTGGTGTTTCAGGCTTTGGGCTAGTGCAATGGTTTTTGGGCAGTGTAGGGGGTCGAGCATGGGGGTGGTGTTTATGGGTTTATGGAAGTGCAGTGGTGTTCGGGCAGTGTAGGGGGTAGTGCGGGGGCTGGTGTTTCAGGGTTTAGGGCAGTGGTGTTCGGGCAGTGTAGGGGGTCGTGCTTTGGCTGGTGTTTCAGGGTTTTGGGCAGTGCAGTGTTGTTCTGGCAGTGTAGGGGGTCATGCTGGGGCTGGTGTTTCACTGTTTTGGGTAGTGCAGTGGTGTTCGGGCAGTGTAGGGGGGGGTGCTGGTGCTGGTGTTTCAGGGTTTAGGGCAGTGGTGTTCGGGCAGTGTAGGCGGTCGTGCTGTGGCTGGTGTTTCAGGGTTTTGGGTAGTGTAGTGGTGTTCAGGCATTGTAGGGGGTCTTGCTGCGGCTGGGGGTTTCAGGGTATAGGGCAGTGCAGTTTTGTTCGGGCAGTGTGGGGGTGGTGCTGGGGCTGGTGTTTCAGGGAATAGGGCAGGGCAGTGGTGTTTGGGTAGTGCATGGGGTCCTGCAGGGGGTGGTGTTTCAGGGTTCAGGGCAGTGCAGTGGTGTTCCGGCAGTGTAGGGGTTCGTGTTGGGGCCTTTTGTTTCAGGGTTTAGGGCAGTGTTGTTAGGGCAGTGTAGGAGGTAGTGCTGGGTCTGGTGATTCAGGGTTTAGGGCAGAGAAGTGGTGTTTGGGCAGTCTAGGGGGTCGTGCTGGGGTTGGTGTTTCAGGGTTTAGGGCAGAGCAGTGGTGTTTAGGCAGTGTAGGGGGTCGTGCTGGGGTGGTGTTTATGGATTAGGAAAGAGGTGCAGTGGAGTTCAGGCAGTGTAGGAGGTCGAGCAGGGGGGTTGTGTTTCAGGGATTAGGGCAGTGCAGTGGTGTTCGGGCAGTGTCGGGGGTCGTGCTCGGGCTGGGGATTCAGGGTTTAGGGCAACGGAAGTGGTGTTCTGGCAGTGTAGGGGGTCATGCTGGGGGTGGTTTTTCAGGGTTTAGGCAGGGCAGTGGTGTTCAGGCAGTGTAGGGGGTCATGTGGGGGTGGTGTATAGGGTTTAGGGCAGTGCAGTGGAGTTCAGGCAGTGTAGGAGGTCGAGCAGGGGGTTTGTGTTTCAGGGTTTTGGGCAGTGCAGTGATGTTCGTGCAGTGTATGGGGTCGAGCAGGGGGTGGTGTTTCTGGCTTTAGGCAAGTGCAGTGGTGTTCGGGCAGTGTAGGGGATCGAGCAGGGGGGTGGTGTTTCAGGGTTTAGGGCAGTGCAGTGGTTTTTGGGTAGTGTAGGTTGTCTTTCACTGGAGAGGGTGTTTCAGGGTTAAGGGCAGTGCAGTGGTGTTCGGGCAGTGTAGAGTTTCGTTCTGGGGTGGTGTTTCAGGGTTTAGGGCAGTGCAGTGGTGTTCGGACAGTGTAGGGTGCTGGAGCTGGTGATTCAGGGTTTAGGGCAGAGAAGTGGTGTTCGGGCAGTGTAGGGGATCGAGCAGGGGGTGGTGTTTCAGGGTTTAGGCCAGTGCAGTGGTGTTCCGGCAGTGTAGGGGGTCGTGATGGGGCTGGTGTTTCAGGGAATAGGGCAGTGCAGTGGTGTTCGGGCAGTGCATGGGGTCCTGCAGGGGGTGGTGTTTTAGGGTTTAGGGCAGTGGTGTTCAGGCTGTGTAGGGGGTCTTGCTGGGGGTGGTGATTCAGGGTTTAGGGCAGAGCAGTGGTGTTTGGGCAGTGTAGGGGGTGGTGCTGGAACTGGTCTTTCAGGGTTTATGTCAGTGCAGTGGTATTTGGGCAGTGTAGGGGGTCATGCTGCGGCTGGTGTTTCAGGGTTTAGGGCAGTGCAGTGATGTTCGGGCAGTGTAGTGGGTCGTGCTGGGGATGGTGTTTCAGGGTTTGGGTCAATGCAGTCGTATTTGGGCAGTGTAGTGGGTCGTGCTGGGGGTGGTGTTTCAGGGTTTAGGGCATTGCAGTGGTGTTCGGGCAGTGCATGGGGTCCTGCAAGGGGTGGTGTTTCAGGGTTTAGGGCAGTGGTGTTCGGGCATTGTAGAGTGTCTTGCTGGAGATGGTGTTTTAGGGTTTAGGGAAGTGCAATGCTGTTCGGGTAGTGTATGGGGTTTGTGCTGGGGCTGGTTTTTCAGGGTTTAGGGCAGTGCAGTTGTGTTCGTGCAGAGTAGCAGGTCGTGCTGGGGCTGGTGTTTCAGGGTTTAGGACAGTGCAGTGGTGTTCGGGCAGTGTAGGGGGTGGTGGTTGGGCTGGTGTTTCAAGGTTTAGGGCAGTGTAGAGGTGTTCGGGCAGTTTAGGGTGTAGTGCCGTGGCTGGTGTTTCAGGGTATAGGACAGTGCAGTGGTGTTCGGGCAGTACAGGGGGTCCTGCAGGGGGTGGTGTTTCAGGGTGTAAGGCAGTGCAGTGGTGTTCAGGCAGTGTAGCGGGCTGTGCTTTGGCTGGTGTTTCAGGGTCAATGGCAATGGTGTTCGGGCAGTGTAGTGGGACTTGCTGGGGGTGGTGTTATAGGGTTTAGGGCAGTGCAGTGTTGTTCTGGAAGTGTAGGGGGTCGTGCTGGGGCTGGTGTTTCAGGGTTTTGGGTAGTGCAGTGGTGTTCGGGCAGTGTAGGGCGTTGTGCTGGGGCAGGTGATTCAGGGTTTAGGGCAGAGCAGATGTATTCGGGCAGTGTAGGGGATGGTGCTGGGGCTGGTCTTTCAGGGTTTTGGGCTGTGCAGTGGTGTTCGGGCAGTTTAGGGTGTAGTGCCGCGGCTGGTGTTTCAGGGTATAGGACAGTGCAGTGGTGTTCGGGCAGTACAGGGGGTCCTGCAGGGGGTGGTGTTTCAGGGTTTAGGGCAGTGCAGTGGTGTTCGGACAGTGTAGGGTGCTGGAGCTGGTGATTCAGGGTTTAGGGCAGAGAAGTGGTGTTCGGGCAGTGTAGGGGATCGAGCAGGGGGTGGTGTTTCAGGGTTTAGGCCAGTGCAGTGGTGTTCCGGCAGTGTAGGGGGTCGTGATGGGGCTGGTGTTTCAGGGAATAGGGCAGTGCAGTGGTGTTCGGGCAGTGCATGGGGTCCTGCAGGGGGTGGTGTTTTAGGGTTTAGGGCAGTGGTGTTCAGGCTGTGTAGGGGGTCTTGCTGGGGGTGGTGATTCAGGGTTTAGGGCAGAGCAGTGGTGTTTGGGCAGTGTAGGGGTGGTGCTGGAACTGGTCTTTCAGGGTTTATGTCAGTGCAGTGGTATTTGGGCAGTGTAGGGGGTCATGCTGCGGCTGGTGTTTCAGGGTTTAGGGCAGTGCAGTGATGTTCGGGCAGTGTAGTGGGTCGTGCTGGGGATGGTGTTTCAGGGTTTGGGTCAATGCAGTCGTATTTGGGCAGTGTAGTGGGTCGTGCTGGGGGTGGTGTTTCAGGGTTTAGGGCAGTGCAGTGGTGTTCGGGCAGTGCATGGGGTCCTGCAAGGGGTGGTGTTTCAGGGTTTAGGGCAGTGGTGTTCGGGCATTGTAGAGTGTCTTGCTGGAGATGGTGTTTTAGGGTTTAGGGAAGTGCAATGCTGTTCGGGTAGTGTATGGGGTTTGTGCTGGGGCTGGTTTTTCAGGGTTTAGGGCAGTGCAGTTGTGTTCGTGCAGAGTAGCAGGTCGTGCTGGGGCTGGTGTTTCAGGGTTTAGGACAGTGCAGTGGTGTTCGGGCAGTGTAGGGGGTGGTGGTTGGGCTGGTGTTTCAAGGTTTAGGGCAGTGTAGAGGTGTTCGGGCAGTTTAGGGTGTAGTGCCGTGGCTGGTGTTTCAGGGTATAGGACAGTGCAGTGGTGTTCGGGCAGTACAGGGGGTCCTGCAGGGGGTGGTGTTTCAGGGTGTAAGGCAGTGCAGTGGTGTTCAGGCAGTGTAGCGGGCTGTGCTTTGGCTGGTGTTTCAGGGTCAATGGCAATGGTGTTCGGGCAGTGTAGTGGGACTTGCTGGGGGTGGTGTTATAGGGTTTAGGGCAGTGCAGTGGTGTTCTGGAAGTGTAGGGGGTCGTGCTGGGGCTGGTGTTTCAGGGTTTTGGGTAGTGCAGTGGTGTTCGGGCAGTGTAGGGCGTTGTGCTGGGGCAGGTGATTCAGGGTTTAGGGCAGAGCAGATGTATTCGGGCAGTGTAGGGGATGGTGCTGGGGCTGGTCTTTCAGGGTTTTGGGCTGTGCAGTGGTGTTCGGGCAGTGTAGGGTGTCTTGCTGGATGGAAATGGTGTTTCAGGGTTTAGGGCAGTGCAGTGCTGTTCAGGTAGTGTATCGGGTCGTGCTGGGGCTGGCTTTTCGGGGTTTAGGGCAGTACAGTAGTGTTCGAGCAGTGTAGGGTGTCGTGCTGGGGTGGTGTTTCAGGGTTAAGGGCAGAGCAGTGGTGTTCGGAGAGTGTAGGGTGTTGTGCTGGGGCTGGTGTTTCAGGGTTTAGGGCAGAGTAGTGGTGTTTAGACAGTGTAGGGGGTCGTGCTGGGGCTGGTGTTTCAGGGTTTAGGGCAGTGGTGTTCGGGCAGTGTAGGTGTTCGTCCAGGGGGTGGTGTTTCAGGCTTTGGGCGAGTGCAATGGTTTTTGGGCAGTGTAGGGGGTCGAGCATGGGGTGGTGTTTATGGGTTTATGGAAGTGCAGTGGTGTTCGGGCAGTGTAGGGGGTAGTGCGGGGGCTGGTGTTTCAGTGTTTAGGGCAGTGGTGTTCGGGCAGTGTAGGGGGTCGTGCTGTGGCTGGTGTTTCAGGGTTTTGGGCAGTGCAGTGTTGTTCGGGCAGTGTAGTGGTGTTTAGACAGTGTAGGGGGTCGTGCTGGGGCTGGTGTTTCAGGGTTTAGGGCAGTGCAGCAGTGTTCGGGCAGTGTACGGGTCATGCTGGGGCTGCTATTTCAGGGATTAGGGCAGTGGTGTTCGGGCAGTGTAGGTGTTCGTCCAGGGGGTGGTGTTTCAGGCTTTGGGCGAGTGCAATGGTTTTTGGGCAGTGTAGGGGGTCGAGCATGGGGTGGTGTTTATGGGTTTATGGAAGTGCAGTGGTGTTCGGGCAGTGTAGGGGGTAGTGCGGGGGCTGGTGTTTCAGTGTTTAGGGCAGTGGTGTTCGGGCAGTGTAGGGGGTCGTGCTGTGGCTGGTGTTTCAGGGTTTTGGGCAGTGCAGTGTTGTTCGGGCAGTGTAGGGGGTCATGCTGGGGCTGGTGTTTCACTGTTTTGGGCAGTGCAGTGGTGTTCGGGCAGTGTAGGGGTGGTGCTGGTGCTGGTGCTGGTGTTTCATGGTTTAGGGCAGTGGTGTTCGGGCAGTGTAGGGGGTCATGCTGTGGCTGGTGTTTCAGGGTTTTGGGTAGTGCAGTGGTGTTCAGGCATTGTAGGGGGCCTTGCTGCAGCTGGTGTTTCAGGGTATAGGGCAGTGCAGTTTTGTTCGGGCAGTGTGGGGGTGGTGCTGGGGCTGGTGTTTCAGGGAATAGGGCAGTGCAGTGGTGTTTGGGTAGTGCATGGGGTCCTGCAGGGGGTGGTGTTTCAGGGTTCAGGGCAGTGCAGTGGTGTTCCGGCAGTGTAGGGGGTCGTGCTGGGGCCTTTTGTTTCAGGGTTTAGGGCAGTGTTGTTAGGGCAGTGTAGGAGGTAGTGCTGGGTCTGGTGATTCAGGGTTTAGGGCAGAGAAGTGGTGTTCGGGCAGTCTAGCGGGTCGTGCTGGGGTTGGTGTTTCAGGGTTTAAGGCAGAGCAGTGGTGTTTAGGCAGTGTAGGTGGTCGTGCTGGGGTGGTGTT
Source organism: Triturus cristatus (assembly GCF_964204655.1). NCBI lineage: Eukaryota > Metazoa > Chordata > Amphibia > Caudata > Salamandridae > Triturus > Triturus cristatus. The sequence goes on from NW_028188343.1 coordinate 19,543, forward strand.
TAGGGATTAGGACAGTGGTGCAGTGGAGTTCAGGCAGTGTAGGAGGTCGAGCAGGGGGGTTGTGTTTCAGGGTTTAGGGCAGTGCAGTGGTGTTCGGGCAGTGTCGGGGGTCGTGCTGGGGCTGGTGATTCAGGGTTTAGGGCAACCGAAGTGGTGTTCTGGCAGTGTAGGGGGTCATGCAGGGGGTGGTTTTTCAGGGTTTAGGCAGAGCAGTGGTGTTCAGGCAGTGTAGGGGGTCATGTGGGGGTGGTGTATAGGGTTTAGGGCAGTGCAGTGGAGTTCAGGCAGTGTAGGAGGTCGAGCAGGGGGTTTGTGTTTCAGGGTTTTGGGCAGTGCAGTGATGTTCGGGCAGTGTATGGGGTCGAGCAGAGGGTGGTGTTTCTGGCTTTAGGCAAGTGCAGTTGTGTTCGGGCAGTGTAGGGGATCACGCAGGGGGGTGGTGTTTCAGGGTTTAGGGCAGTGCAGTGGTTTTCAGGTAGTGTAGGGTGTCTTTCACTGGAGAGGGTGTTTCAGGGTTTAGGGCAGTGCAGTGCTGTTCGGGTAGTGTATAGTGTCGTGCTGGGGCTGGTTTTTCAGGGTTTAGGGCAGTGCATTGGTGTTCGGGCAGTGTAGAGTTTCGTGCTGGGGTGGTGTTTCAGGGTTTAGGGCAGTGCAGTGGTGTTCGGACAGTGTAGGGTGTCGTGCTTGAGCTGGTGATTCAGGGTTTAGGACAGAGAAGTGGTGTTCGGGCAGTGTAGGGGATCGAGCAGGGGGTGGTGTTTCAGGGTTTAGGGCAGTGCAGTGGTGTTCGGGCAGTGTAGGGGTTGGGCAGGGGGTGGTGTTTCAGTGTTTAGGGAAGTGCAGTGGTGTTCGGGCAGTGTAGGGGGTAATACAGGGGGTGGTGTTTCAGGGTTTAGGGCAGTGCAGGGGTCTTTGGGCAGTGAAGGGGTTGTGCTGGCGCTGGTGTTTCAGGGTTTAGGGCAGTGCAGTGGTCTTCGGGCAGTGTAGGAGGTTGAGATGGGGCTGGTGATTGAGGGTTTAGGGCTGAGCAGTGGTGTTTGGGCTATGTAGGGGGTGGTGCTGGGGCTGGGCTTTCAGAGTTTTGGGCAGTGCAGTGGTGTTCAGCCAGCGTAGGGTGTCTTGCTGGAGATGGTGTTTCAGGGTTTAGGGCAAAGCAGTGCTGTTCGGGTAGAGGAGGGGGTTGTGCTGGGGCTGGTTTTTCAGGGTTTAGGGCAGTGCAGTGGTGTTCGGGCAGTGTAGGGTGTCGTGCTGGGGTGGTGTTTCATGGTTTAGGGCAGCGCAGTGGTGTTCGGACAGTGTAGGTTGTCGTGCTTGGGCTGGTGTTTCAGGGTTTAGGGCAGAGCAGTGGTGTTCGGGCAGTGTAGGGGGTTGTGCAGGGGATGGTGTTTCAGGGTTTAGGGCAGATCAGTGGTGTTTGGGCAGAATAGGGGGTGGTTCTGGGGCTGGTGTTTAGCGATTAGGGCAGTGCAGTGGTGTTCAGGCAGTGTAGGGGGTCATGCTGGGGCTGGTGTTTCAGGGTTTAGGGCAGTGCAGTGGTGTTCGTGCAGTGTATGGCGTCATGCTTGGGCTGCTTTTTCAGGGTTTAGGGATGTGCAGTTGTGTTCGGGCAGTGAAGGGGGTGGTGTGGGGGTGGTGTTTCAGGGTTTAGGGCAGTGCAGTGATGTTTGGGCATTGTAGGGGGTAGTGCTGGGGCTGATGTTTCAGGGTTTAGGGCAGTGCAGCAGTGTTCGGGCAGTGTAGGGGGTCGTGCTGGGGCTGCTGTTTCAGGGTTTAGGGCAGTGTAGGGGTCGTGCTGGGGCTGCTGTTTCAGGGTTTAGGGCAGTGCAGTGGTGTTTGTGCAGAGTAGGAGTTTGTGCTAGGGCTGGTGTTTCAGGGCTTAGGGCAGTGCAGTGGTGTTCGGGCAGTGTAGGTGTTCGTCCAGGGGGTGGTTTTTCAGGCTTTAGGCGAGTGCAATGGTTTTTGGGCAGTGTAGGGGTCATGCAGGGGGTGGTTTTTCAGGGTTTAGGCAGAGCAGTGATGTTCAGGCAGTGTAGGGGTTCATGTGGGGGTGGTGTATAGGGTTTTGGGCAGTGCAGTGATGTTCAGGCAGTGTATGGGGTCGAGCAGAGGGTGGTGTTTCTGGCTTTAGGCAAGTGCAGTGGTGTTCGGGCAGTGTAAGGGATCGAGCAGGGGGGTGGTGTTTCAGGGTTTAGGGCAGTGCAGTGGTTTTCGGGTAGTGTAGGGTGTCTTTCACTGGAGAGGGTGTTTCAGGGTTTAGGGCAGTGCAGTGCTGTTCGGGTAGTGTATAGTGTCGTGCTGGGGCTGGTTTTTCAGGGTTTAGGGCAGTGCATTGGTGTTCGGGCAGTGTAGAGTTTCGTGCTGGGGTGGTGTTTCAGGGTTTAGGGCAGTGCAGTGGTGTTCGGACAGTGTAGGGTGTCGTGCTTGAGCTGGTGATTCAGGGTTTAGGGCAGAGAAGTGGTGTTCGGGCAGTGTAGGGGATCGAGCAGGGGGTGGTGTTTCAGGGTTTAGGGCAGTGCAGTGGTGTTCGGGCAGTGTAGGGGTTGGGCAGGGGGTGGTGTTTCAGTGTTTAGGGAAGTGCAGTGGTGTTCGGGCAGTGTAGGGGGTAATACAGGGGGTGGTGTTTCAGGGTTTAGGGCAGTGCAGGGGTTTTTGGGCAGTGAAGGGGTTGTGCTGGCGCTGGTGTTTCAGGGTTTAGGACAGTGCAGTGGTCTTCGGGCAGTGTAGGAGGTTGAGATGGGGCTGGTGATTGAGGGTTTAGGGCTGAGCAGTGGTGTTTGGGCTATGTAGGGGGTGGTGCTGGGGCTGGGCTTTCAGAGTTTTGGGCAGTGCAGTGGTGTTCAGCCAGCGTAGGGTGTCTTGCTGGAGATGGTGTTTCAGGGTTTAGGGCAAAGCAGTGCTGTTCGGGTAGAGGAGGGGGTTGTGCTGGGGCTGGTTTTTCAGGGTTTAGGGCAGTGCAGTGGTGTTCGGGCAGTGTAGGGTGTTGTGCTGGGGTGGTGTTTCATGGTTTAGGGCAGCGCAGTGGTGTTCGGACAGTGTAGGTTGTCGTGCTTGGGCTGGTGTTTCAGGGTTTAGGGCAGAGCAGTGGTGTTCGGGCAGTGTAGGGGGTTGTGCAGGGGATGGTGTTTCAGGGTTTAGAGCAGATCAGTGGTGTTTGGGCAGAATAGGGGGTGGTTCTGGGGCTGGTGTTTAGAGATTAGGGCAGTGCAGTGGTGTTCAGGCAGTGTAGGGGGTCATGCTGGGGCTGGTGTTTCAGGGTTTAGGGAAGTGCAGTGGTGTTCGTGCAGTGTATGGCATCATGCTTGGGCTGCTGTTTCAGGGTTTAGGGATGTGCAGTTGTGTTCGGGCAGTGAAGGGGGTGGTGTGGGGGTGGTGTTTCAGGGTTTAGGGCAGTGCAGTGGTGTTTGGGCATTGTAGGGGGTAGTGCTGGGGCTGATGTTTCAGGGTTTAGGGCAGTGCAGCGGTGTTCGGGCAGTGTAGGGGGTCGTGCTGGGGCTGCTGTTTCAGGGTTTAGGGCAGTGTAGGGGTCGTGTTGGGGCTGCTGTTTCAGGGTTTAGGGCAGTGCAGTGGTGTTTGTGCAGAGTAGGAGTTTGTGCTAGGGCTGGTGTTTCAGGGCTTAGGGCAGTGCAGTGGTGTTCGGGCAGTGTAGGTGTTCGTCCAGGGGGTGGTTTTTCAGGCTTTAGGCGAGTGCAATGGTTTTTAAGCAGTGTAGGGGGTCAAGCATGGGGGTGGTGTTCATGGGTTTGTGGAAGTGCAGTGGTGTTCGGGCAGTATAGGGGGTAGTGCGGGGGCTGGTGTTTCAAGGTTTAGGGCAGTGGTGTTCGGGCAGTGTAGGGGGTCGTGCTGTGGCTGGTGTTTCAGGGTTTTGGGCAGTGCAGTGTTGTTCGGGCAGTGTAGGGGTCATGCTGGGGCTGGTGTTTCACTGTTTTGGGCAGTGCAGTGGTGTTCGGGCAGTGTAAGGGGTGGTGCTGGTGTTTCAGGGTTTAGGGCAGTGGTGTTCGGGCAGTGTAGGGGGTCGTGCTGTGGCTGGTGTTTCAGGGTTTTGGGTAGTGCAGTGGTGTTCAGGCATTGTAGGGGGTCTTGCTGGGGCTGGTGTTTCAGGGTATTGGGCAGTGCAGTGCTTTTCGGGCAGTGTAGAGGGTCATGGTGGGGATGGTGTTTCAGGGTGTAGGGCAGTGCAGTGGTGTTCAGGAAGTGTAGGGGGTCGTGCTGGGGTTTTGTTTCAGGGTTTAGGGCAGTGCAGAGGTGTTTGGATAGTGTAGGGTGTTATGCCAGGGATAGTGTTTTAGGGTTTAGGGCAGCTCAGTGGTGTTTGGGCAGAGTAGGGTGTAGTGCTGGAGATGGTGTTTCAGGGTTTAGGGCAGTGCAGTGTTGTTCGGGCAGTGTAGGGGGTGGTGCTGGGGCTGGTGTTTCAGGGAATAGGGCAGTGCAGTGGTGTTCGGGCAGTGCATGGGGTCCTGCAGGGGGTGGTGTTTCAGGGTTTAGGGCAGTGCAGTGGTGTTCCGGCAGTGTAGGTGGTCGTGCTGGGGCTGGTGTTTCAGGGAATAGGGCACTGCAGTGGTGTTTGGGCAGTGCATGGGGTCATGCAGGGGGTGGTGTTTCAGCGTTTAGGGCAGTGGTGTTTGGGCAGTGCATGGGGTCTTGCTGGGGGTGGTGATTCAGGGTTTAGGGCAGAGCAGTGGTGTTTGGGCAGTGTAGAGGGTGGTGATGGGGCTGGTTTTTCAGGGTTTATGTCAGTGCAGTGATATTTGGGCAGTGTTGGGGGACATGCTGGGGCTGGTGTTTCAGGGTTTAGGGCAGTGCAGTGGTGTTCGGGCAGTGTAGTGGGTCGTGCTGGGGGTGGTGTTTCAGGGAGTAGGTCAATGCAGTGGTTTTTGGGCAGTGTAGTGGGTCGTGCTGGGGGTGGTGTTTCAGGGTTTAGGGCAGCGCAGTGGTGTTCGGGCAGTGTAGGGTGTCTTGCTGGAGATGGTGTTTTAGGGTTTAGGGCAGTGCAATGCTGTTCAGGTAGTGTAGGGGGTTGTGCTGGGGCTGGTTTTTCAGGGTTTAGGGCAGTGCAGTGGTGTTCGTGCAGAGTAGCAGGTCGTGCTGGGGCTGGTGTTTCAGGGTTTAGGACAGTGCAGTGGTGTTCGGGCAGTGTAGGGGTGGTGCTTGGGATGGTGTTTCAAGGTTTAGGGCAGTGCAGTGGTGTTCGGGCAGTTTAGGGTGTAGTGCCGTGGCTGGTGTTTCAGGGTATAGGACAGTGCAGTGGTGTTCGGGAAGTACAGGGGGTCCTGCAGGGGGTGGTGTTTCAAGGTTTAAGGCAGTGCAGTGGTGTTCAGGCATGTAGGGGGTCGTGCTGGGGCTGGTATTTCAGGGTTTTGGGCAGTGCAGTGGTGTTCGGGCAGTGTAGCGGGCCGTGCTTTGGCTGGAGTTTCAGGGTCAATGGCAGTGGTGTTCGGGCAGTGTAGTGGGACATGCTGGGGGTGGTGTTTCAGGGTTTAGGGCAGTGCAGTGGTGTTCTGGAAGTGTAGGGGGTCCTGCTGGGGCTGGTGTTTCAGGGTTTTGGGCAGTGCAGTGGTGTTCGGGCAGTGTAGTGCGTTGTGCTGGGGCAGGTGATTCAGGGTTTAGGGCAGAGCAGATGTATTCGGGCAGTGTAAGGGATGGTGCTGGGGCTGGTCTTTCAGGGTTTTGGGCAGTGCAGTGGTGTTCGGGCAGTGTAGGGTGTCTTGCTGGAAATGGTGTTTCAGGGTTTAGGGCAGTGCAGTGCTGTTCGGCTAGTGTATCGGGTCGTGCTGGGGCTGGCGTTTCAGGGTTTATGGCAGTGCAGAGGTGTTCGAGCAGTGTAGGGTGTCGTGCTGGGGTGGTGTTTCAGGGTTAAGGGCAGTGCAGTGGTGTTCGGAGAGTGTAGGGGGTTGTGCTGGGGCTGGTGTTTCAGGGTTTAGGGCAGAGTAGTGATGTTCAGACAGTGTAGGGGGTCGTGCTCGGGCTGGTGTTTCAGGGTTTAGGGCAGTGCAGCAGTGTTCGGGCAGTGTAGGGGTCCTGCTGCGGCTGCTATTTCAGGGTTTAGGGCACTGGTGTTCGGGCAGTGTAGGTGTTCGTCCAGGGGGTGGTGTTTCAGGCTTTAGGCGAGTGCAATGGTTTTTGGGCAGTGTAGGGGGTCGAGCATGGGGGTGGTGTTTATGGGTTTATGGAAGTGCAGTGGTGTTCGGGCAGTGTAGGGGTAGTGCGGGGGCTGGTGTTTCAGGGTTTAGGGCAGTGCTGTTCGGGCAGTGTAGGGGGTCGTGCTGTGGCTGGTGTTTTAGGGTTTTGGGCAGTGCAGTGTTGTTTGGGCAGTGTAGGGGGTGGTGCTGGTGCTGGTGTTTCAGGGTTTAGGGCAGTGGTGTTCGGGCAGTGTAGGGGGTCGTGCTGTGGCTGGTGTTTCAGGGTTTTGGGTAGTGCAGTGGTGTTCAGGCATTGTAGGGGGTCTTGCTGGGGCTGGTGTTTCAGGGTATAGGGCAGTGCAGTGCTGTTCGGGCAGTGTAGGGGGTCATGGTGGGGATGGTGTTTCAGGGTGTAGGGCAGTGCAGTGGTGTTCAGGAAGTGTAGGGGGTCGTGCTGGGGTTTTGTTTCAGGGTTTAGGGCAGTGCAGAGGTGTTTGGATAGTGTAGGGTGTTATGCCAGGGATAGTGATTCAGGGTTTAGGGCAGATTAGTGGTGTTTGGGCAGAGTAGGGTGTCGTGCTGGGGCTGGTGTTTCAGGGAATAGGGCAGTGCAGTGGTGTTCGGGCAGTGCATGGGGTCCTGCAGGGGGTGGTGTTTCAGGGTGTAAGGCAGTGCAGTGGTGTTCGGGCAGTGTAGCGGGCTGTGCTTTGGCTGATGTTTCAGGGTCAATGGCAGTGGTGTTTGGGCAGTGTAGTAGGACTTGCTGGGGGTGATGTTTCAGGGTTTAGGGAAGTGCAGTGGTGTTCTGGAAGTGTAGAGGGTCGTGCTGGGGCTGGTGTTTCAGGGTTTTGGGCAGTGCAGTGGTGTTCGGGCAGTGTAGGGCATTGTGCTGGGGCAGGTGATTCAGGGTTTAGGGCAGAGCAGATGTATTCGGGCAGTGTAGGGGATGGTGCTGGGGCTGGTCTTTCAGGGTTTTGGGCAGTGCAGTGGTGTTCGGGCAGTGTAGGGTGTCTTGCTGGAAATGGTGTTTCAGGGTTTAGGGCAGTGCAGTGCTGTTCGGTTAGTGTATCGGGTCGTGCTGGGGCTGGCTTGTCAGGGTTTAGGGCAGTGCAGTGGTGTTCGAGCAGTGTAGGGTGTCGTGCTGGGGTGATGTTTCAGGGTTAAGGGCAGAGCAGTGGTGTTCGGAGAGTGTAGGGTGTTGTACTGGGGCTGGTGTTTCAGGGTTTAGGGCAGAGTAGTGGTGTTTAGACAGTGTAGGGGGTCATGCTGGGGCTGGTGTTTCAGGGTTTAGGGCAGTGCAGCAGTGTTCGGGCAGTGTAGGGGTCATGCTGGGGCTGCTATTTCAGGGTTTAGGGCAGTGGTGTTCGGGCAGTGTAGGTGTTCGTCCAGGGGGTGGTGTTTCAGGCTTTGGGCTAGTGCAATGGTTTTTGGGCAGTGTAGGGGGTCGAGCATGGGGGTGGTGTTTATGGGTTTATGGAAGTGCAGTGGTGTTCGGGCAGTGTAGGGGGTAGTGCGGGGGCTGGTGTTTCAGGGTTTAGGGCAGTGGTGTTCGGGCAGTGTAGGGGGTCGTGCTTTGGCTGGTGTTTCAGGGTTTTGGGCAGTGCAGTGTTGTTCTGGCAGTGTAGGGGGTCATGCTGGGGCTGGTGTTTCACTGTTTTGGGTAGTGCAGTGGTGTTCGGGCAGTGTAGGGGGGGGTGCTGGTGCTGGTGTTTCAGGGTTTAGGGCAGTGGTGTTCGGGCAGTGTAGGCGGTCGTGCTGTGGCTGGTGTTTCAGGGTTTTGGGTAGTGTAGTGGTGTTCAGGCATTGTAGGGGGTCTTGCTGCGGCTGGGGGTTTCAGGGTATAGGGCAGTGCAGTTTTGTTCGGGCAGTGTGGGGGTGGTGCTGGGGCTGGTGTTTCAGGGAATAGGGCAGGGCAGTGGTGTTTGGGTAGTGCATGGGGTCCTGCAGGGGGTGGTGTTTCAGGGTTCAGGGCAGTGCAGTGGTGTTCCGGCAGTGTAGGGGTTCGTGTTGGGGCCTTTTGTTTCAGGGTTTAGGGCAGTGTTGTTAGGGCAGTGTAGGAGGTAGTGCTGGGTCTGGTGATTCAGGGTTTAGGGCAGAGAAGTGGTGTTTGGGCAGTCTAGGGGGTCGTGCTGGGGTTGGTGTTTCAGGGTTTAGGGCAGAGCAGTGGTGTTTAGGCAGTGTAGGGGGTCGTGCTGGGGTGGTGTTTATGGATTAGGAAAGAGGTGCAGTGGAGTTCAGGCAGTGTAGGAGGTCGAGCAGGGGGGTTGTGTTTCAGGGATTAGGGCAGTGCAGTGGTGTTCGGGCAGTGTCGGGGGTCGTGCTCGGGCTGGGGATTCAGGGTTTAGGGCAACGGAAGTGGTGTTCTGGCAGTGTAGGGGGTCATGCTGGGGGTGGTTTTTCAGGGTTTAGGCAGGGCAGTGGTGTTCAGGCAGTGTAGGGGGTCATGTGGGGGTGGTGTATAGGGTTTAGGGCAGTGCAGTGGAGTTCAGGCAGTGTAGGAGGTCGAGCAGGGGGTTTGTGTTTCAGGGTTTTGGGCAGTGCAGTGATGTTCGTGCAGTGTATGGGGTCGAGCAGGGGGTGGTGTTTCTGGCTTTAGGCAAGTGCAGTGGTGTTCGGGCAGTGTAGGGGATCGAGCAGGGGGGTGGTGTTTCAGGGTTTAGGGCAGTGCAGTGGTTTTTGGGTAGTGTAGGTTGTCTTTCACTGGAGAGGGTGTTTCAGGGTTAAGGGCAGTGCAGTGGTGTTCGGGCAGTGTAGAGTTTCGTTCTGGGGTGGTGTTTCAGGGTTTAGGGCAGTGCAGTGGTGTTCGGACAGTGTAGGGTGCTGGAGCTGGTGATTCAGGGTTTAGGGCAGAGAAGTGGTGTTCGGGCAGTGTAGGGGATCGAGCAGGGGGTGGTGTTTCAGGGTTTAGGCCAGTGCAGTGGTGTTCCGGCAGTGTAGGGGGTCGTGATGGGGCTGGTGTTTCAGGGAATAGGGCAGTGCAGTGGTGTTCGGGCAGTGCATGGGGTCCTGCAGGGGGTGGTGTTTTAGGGTTTAGGGCAGTGGTGTTCAGGCTGTGTAGGGGGTCTTGCTGGGGGTGGTGATTCAGGGTTTAGGGCAGAGCAGTGGTGTTTGGGCAGTGTAGGGGGTGGTGCTGGAACTGGTCTTTCAGGGTTTATGTCAGTGCAGTGGTATTTGGGCAGTGTAGGGGGTCATGCTGCGGCTGGTGTTTCAGGGTTTAGGGCAGTGCAGTGATGTTCGGGCAGTGTAGTGGGTCGTGCTGGGGATGGTGTTTCAGGGTTTGGGTCAATGCAGTCGTATTTGGGCAGTGTAGTGGGTCGTGCTGGGGGTGGTGTTTCAGGGTTTAGGGCATTGCAGTGGTGTTCGGGCAGTGCATGGGGTCCTGCAAGGGGTGGTGTTTCAGGGTTTAGGGCAGTGGTGTTCGGGCATTGTAGAGTGTCTTGCTGGAGATGGTGTTTTAGGGTTTAGGGAAGTGCAATGCTGTTCGGGTAGTGTATGGGGTTTGTGCTGGGGCTGGTTTTTCAGGGTTTAGGGCAGTGCAGTTGTGTTCGTGCAGAGTAGCAGGTCGTGCTGGGGCTGGTGTTTCAGGGTTTAGGACAGTGCAGTGGTGTTCGGGCAGTGTAGGGGGTGGTGGTTGGGCTGGTGTTTCAAGGTTTAGGGCAGTGTAGAGGTGTTCGGGCAGTTTAGGGTGTAGTGCCGTGGCTGGTGTTTCAGGGTATAGGACAGTGCAGTGGTGTTCGGGCAGTACAGGGGGTCCTGCAGGGGGTGGTGTTTCAGGGTGTAAGGCAGTGCAGTGGTGTTCAGGCAGTGTAGCGGGCTGTGCTTTGGCTGGTGTTTCAGGGTCAATGGCAATGGTGTTCGGGCAGTGTAGTGGGACTTGCTGGGGGTGGTGTTATAGGGTTTAGGGCAGTGCAGTGTTGTTCTGGAAGTGTAGGGGGTCGTGCTGGGGCTGGTGTTTCAGGGTTTTGGGTAGTGCAGTGGTGTTCGGGCAGTGTAGGGCGTTGTGCTGGGGCAGGTGATTCAGGGTTTAGGGCAGAGCAGATGTATTCGGGCAGTGTAGGGGATGGTGCTGGGGCTGGTCTTTCAGGGTTTTGGGCTGTGCAGTGGTGTTCGGGCAGTTTAGGGTGTAGTGCCGCGGCTGGTGTTTCAGGGTATAGGACAGTGCAGTGGTGTTCGGGCAGTACAGGGGGTCCTGCAGGGGGTGGTGTTTCAGGGTTTAGGGCAGTGCAGTGGTGTTCGGACAGTGTAGGGTGCTGGAGCTGGTGATTCAGGGTTTAGGGCAGAGAAGTGGTGTTCGGGCAGTGTAGGGGATCGAGCAGGGGGTGGTGTTTCAGGGTTTAGGCCAGTGCAGTGGTGTTCCGGCAGTGTAGGGGGTCGTGATGGGGCTGGTGTTTCAGGGAATAGGGCAGTGCAGTGGTGTTCGGGCAGTGCATGGGGTCCTGCAGGGGGTGGTGTTTTAGGGTTTAGGGCAGTGGTGTTCAGGCTGTGTAGGGGGTCTTGCTGGGGGTGGTGATTCAGGGTTTAGGGCAGAGCAGTGGTGTTTGGGCAGTGTAGGGGTGGTGCTGGAACTGGTCTTTCAGGGTTTATGTCAGTGCAGTGGTATTTGGGCAGTGTAGGGGGTCATGCTGCGGCTGGTGTTTCAGGGTTTAGGGCAGTGCAGTGATGTTCGGGCAGTGTAGTGGGTCGTGCTGGGGATGGTGTTTCAGGGTTTGGGTCAATGCAGTCGTATTTGGGCAGTGTAGTGGGTCGTGCTGGGGGTGGTGTTTCAGGGTTTAGGGCAGTGCAGTGGTGTTCGGGCAGTGCATGGGGTCCTGCAAGGGGTGGTGTTTCAGGGTTTAGGGCAGTGGTGTTCGGGCATTGTAGAGTGTCTTGCTGGAGATGGTGTTTTAGGGTTTAGGGAAGTGCAATGCTGTTCGGGTAGTGTATGGGGTTTGTGCTGGGGCTGGTTTTTCAGGGTTTAGGGCAGTGCAGTTGTGTTCGTGCAGAGTAGCAGGTCGTGCTGGGGCTGGTGTTTCAGGGTTTAGGACAGTGCAGTGGTGTTCGGGCAGTGTAGGGGGTGGTGGTTGGGCTGGTGTTTCAAGGTTTAGGGCAGTGTAGAGGTGTTCGGGCAGTTTAGGGTGTAGTGCCGTGGCTGGTGTTTCAGGGTATAGGACAGTGCAGTGGTGTTCGGGCAGTACAGGGGGTCCTGCAGGGGGTGGTGTTTCAGGGTGTAAGGCAGTGCAGTGGTGTTCAGGCAGTGTAGCGGGCTGTGCTTTGGCTGGTGTTTCAGGGTCAATGGCAATGGTGTTCGGGCAGTGTAGTGGGACTTGCTGGGGGTGGTGTTATAGGGTTTAGGGCAGTGCAGTGGTGTTCTGGAAGTGTAGGGGGTCGTGCTGGGGCTGGTGTTTCAGGGTTTTGGGTAGTGCAGTGGTGTTCGGGCAGTGTAGGGCGTTGTGCTGGGGCAGGTGATTCAGGGTTTAGGGCAGAGCAGATGTATTCGGGCAGTGTAGGGGATGGTGCTGGGGCTGGTCTTTCAGGGTTTTGGGCTGTGCAGTGGTGTTCGGGCAGTGTAGGGTGTCTTGCTGGATGGAAATGGTGTTTCAGGGTTTAGGGCAGTGCAGTGCTGTTCAGGTAGTGTATCGGGTCGTGCTGGGGCTGGCTTTTCGGGGTTTAGGGCAGTACAGTAGTGTTCGAGCAGTGTAGGGTGTCGTGCTGGGGTGGTGTTTCAGGGTTAAGGGCAGAGCAGTGGTGTTCGGAGAGTGTAGGGTGTTGTGCTGGGGCTGGTGTTTCAGGGTTTAGGGCAGAGTAGTGGTGTTTAGACAGTGTAGGGGGTCGTGCTGGGGCTGGTGTTTCAGGGTTTAGGGCAGTGCAGCAGTGTTCGGGCAGTGTACGGGTCATGCTGGGGCTGCTATTTCAGGGATTAGGGCAGTGGTGTTCGGGCAGTGTAGGTGTTCGTCCAGGGGGTGGTGTTTCAGGCTTTGGGCGAGTGCAATGGTTTTTGGGCAGTGTAGGGGGTCGAGCATGGGGTGGTGTTTATGGGTTTATGGAAGTGCAGTGGTGTTCGGGCAGTGTAGGGGGTAGTGCGGGGGCTGGTGTTTCAGTGTTTAGGGCAGTGGTGTTCGGGCAGTGTAGGGGGTCGTGCTGTGGCTGGTGTTTCAGGGTTTTGGGCAGTGCAGTGTTGTTCGGGCAGTGTAGGGGGTCATGCTGGGGCTGGTGTTTCACTGTTTTGGGCAGTGCAGTGGTGTTCGGGCAGTGTAGGGGTGGTGCTGGTGCTGGTGCTGGTGTTTCATGGTTTAGGGCAGTGGTGTTCGGGCAGTGTAGGGGGTCATGCTGTGGCTGGTGTTTCAGGGTTTTGGGTAGTGCAGTGGTGTTCAGGCATTGTAGGGGGCCTTGCTGCAGCTGGTGTTTCAGGGTATAGGGCAGTGCAGTTTTGTTCGGGCAGTGTGGGGGTGGTGCTGGGGCTGGTGTTTCAGGGAATAGGGCAGTGCAGTGGTGTTTGGGTAGTGCATGGGGTCCTGCAGGGGGTGGTGTTTCAGGGTTCAGGGCAGTGCAGTGGTGTTCCGGCAGTGTAGGGGGTCGTGCTGGGGCCTTTTGTTTCAGGGTTTAGGGCAGTGTTGTTAGGGCAGTGTAGGAGGTAGTGCTGGGTCTGGTGATTCAGGGTTTAGGGCAGAGAAGTGGTGTTCGGGCAGTCTAGCGGGTCGTGCTGGGGTTGGTGTTTCAGGGTTTAAGGCAGAGCAGTGGTGTTTAGGCAGTGTAGGTGGTCGTGCTGGGGTGGTGTTTAGGGATTAGGACAGTGGTGCAGTGGAGTTCAGGCAGTGTAGGAGGTCGAGCAGGGGGGTTGTGTTTCAGGGTTTAGGGCAGTGCAGTGGTGTTCGGGCAGTGTCGGGGGTCGTGCTGGGGCTGGTGATTCAGGGTTTAGGGCAACCGAAGTGGTGTTCTGGCAGTGTAGGGGGTCATGCAGGGGGTGGTTTTTCAGGGTTTAGGCAGAGCAGTGGTGTTCAGGCAGTGTAGGGGGTCATGTGGGGGTGGTGTATAGGGTTTAGGGCAGTGCAGTGGAGTTCAGGCAGTGTAGGAGGTCGAGCAGGGGGTTTGTGTTTCAGGGTTTTGGGCAGTGCAGTGATGTTCGGGCAGTGTATGGGGTCGAGCAGAGGGTGGTGTTTCTGGCTTTAGGCAAGTGCAGTTGTGTTCGGGCAGTGTAGGGGATCACGCAGGGGGGTGGTGTTTCAGGGTTTAGGGCAGTGCAGTGGTTTTCAGGTAGTGTAGGGTGTCTTTCACTGGAGAGGGTGTTTCAGGGTTTAGGGCAGTGCAGTGCTGTTCGGGTAGTGTATAGTGTCGTGCTGGGGCTGGTTTTTCAGGGTTTAGGGCAGTGCATTGGTGTTCGGGCAGTGTAGAGTTTCGTGCTGGGGTGGTGTTTCAGGGTTTAGGGCAGTGCAGTGGTGTTCGGACAGTGTAGGGTGTCGTGCTTGAGCTGGTGATTCAGGGTTTAGGACAGAGAAGTGGTGTTCGGGCAGTGTAGGGGATCGAGCAGGGGGTGGTGTTTCAGGGTTTAGGGCAGTGCAGTGGTGTTCGGGCAGTGTAGGGGTTGGGCAGGGGGTGGTGTTTCAGTGTTTAGGGAAGTGCAGTGGTGTTCGGGCAGTGTAGGGGGTAATACAGGGGGTGGTGTTTCAGGGTTTAGGGCAGTGCAGGGGTCTTTGGGCAGTGAAGGGGTTGTGCTGGCGCTGGTGTTTCAGGGTTTAGGGCAGTGCAGTGGTCTTCGGGCAGTGTAGGAGGTTGAGATGGGGCTGGTGATTGAGGGTTTAGGGCTGAGCAGTGGTGTTTGGGCTATGTAGGGGGTGGTGCTGGGGCTGGGCTTTCAGAGTTTTGGGCAGTGCAGTGGTGTTCAGCCAGCGTAGGGTGTCTTGCTGGAGATGGTGTTTCAGGGTTTAGGGCAAAGCAGTGCTGTTCGGGTAGAGGAGGGGGTTGTGCTGGGGCTGGTTTTTCAGGGTTTAGGGCAGTGCAGTGGTGTTCGGGCAGTGTAGGGTGTCGTGCTGGGGTGGTGTTTCATGGTTTAGGGCAGCGCAGTGGTGTTCGGACAGTGTAGGTTGTCGTGCTTGGGCTGGTGTTTCAGGGTTTAGGGCAGAGCAGTGGTGTTCGGGCAGTGTAGGGGGTTGTGCAGGGGATGGTGTTTCAGGGTTTAGGGCAGATCAGTGGTGTTTGGGCAGAATAGGGGGTGGTTCTGGGGCTGGTGTTTAGCGATTAGGGCAGTGCAGTGGTGTTCAGGCAGTGTAGGGGGTCATGCTGGGGCTGGTGTTTCAGGGTTTAGGGCAGTGCAGTGGTGTTCGTGCAGTGTATGGCGTCATGCTTGGGCTGCTTTTTCAGGGTTTAGG
>NW_028188344.1:0-88262 GCF_964204655.1 Triturus cristatus
AGGAGAGAGTGAGTAGTAGAAGGTTGTAGAGAGTGAGTTGTAGAGAGTGAGTAGGAGAGAGAGTAGTAGAGAGTGATTAGTAGAGAGTAGTAGAGAGTGAGTAGTAGAGAGAGAGTAGAAGGGAGTGGTAGAGTAGTAGAGAGTGAGTAGTAGAGAGTAGTGGAGTAGTAGAGAGTGAGTAGTAGAGAGCGAGTAGTAGAGAGTTGTAGAGAGTGAGTAGTAGAGAGAGAGAGTAGTAGAGAGTGAGTAGTAGAGAGTAGTAGAGGGAGAGTAGTAGAGATTGTAGTAGAGTAGTAGAGAGTGAGTAGTAGAGAGTGAGTAGTAGAGAGTGAGTAGTAGAGAGTGGGTAGTAGAGAGTGGGTAGCAGAGAGAGAGCAGTAGAGAGTGAGTAGTAGAGAGTAGTAGTGAGTGAGTAGTAGAGAGTGAATAGTAGAGAGTGAGTAGTAGAGTAGTAGAGAGTGAGTGGTAGAGAGAAGTAGAGAGTAGTAGAGTGAGTAGTAGAGAGTAGTAGAGAGTGAGTAGTAGAGAGTGTAGTAGAGTAGTAGAGAGTGAGTAGTAGAGAGTGAGTAGTAGAGAGTGAGTAGTAGAGAGTGGGTAGTAGAGAGTGGGTAGCAGAGAGAGAGCAGTAGAGAGTGAGTAGTAGAGAGTAGTAGTGAGTGAGTAGTAGAGAGTGAATAGTAGAGAGTGAGTAGTAGAGAGTAGTAGAGAGTGAGTAGTAGAGAGTGAGTAGTAGAGATTAGTGGAGTAGTAGAGAGTGAGTAGTAGAGAGTAGTAGAGAGTGAGTAGTAGAGTGAGTAGTAGGGAGTAGTACAGAGTGAGTAGTAGAGTGAGTAGTAGAGAGTAGTAGAGAGCGAGTAGTAGAGACCAAGTAGTAGAGAGTGTGTAGTAGAGAGTGAGTAGTAGAGAGAGTAGTAGAGAGTAGTAGAGTAGTAGAGAGTTGAGTAGTAGAGAGTAATTAGTAGAAAGTAGTAGAGAGCGAGCAGTAGAGAGTGAGTAGTGGAGAGTGAGTAGTAGAGAGCAGTAGAGAGCGAGTAGTAGAGAGTGAGTAGTAGAGAGTGGGTAGTAGAGAGTGGGTAGAAGAGAGAGAGTAGTATAGAGTGAGTAGTAGAGTAGTATAGAGTGAGTGGTAGAGAGAAGTCGAGAGTAGTAGAGTGAGTAGTAGAGAGTAGTAGAGAGTGAGTAGTAGAGAGTAGTAGAGAGAGAGTAGTAGAGAGTGAGTAGTAGAGAGTAGCAGAGAGAGTAGTAGAGAGTGAGTAGTAGAGAGTGAGTAGTAGAGAGTGAGTGGTAGAGAGAATTAGAGAGTAGTAGAATGAGTAGTAGAGAGTAGTAGAGAGTGAGTAGTAGAGAGAGTAGTAGAGAGTAGTAGAGTAGTAGAGAGTGAGTAGTAGAGAGAGTAGTAGAGAGTAGTAGAGTAGTAGAGAGTGAGTAGTAGAGAGTAGTAGAGAGAGAGAGTAGTAGAGAGTGAGTGGTAGAGAGTAGTAGAGAGTGAGTAGTAGAGAGTGAGTAGTAGAGAGAGCAGTAGAGAGTGAGTAGTAGAGAGTAGTAGAGAGTGAGTAGTAGAGAGTGAGTAGTAGAGAGAGAGTAGTAGAGAGTGAGTAATAGAGAGTAGTAGAGAGTGAGTAGTAGAGAGAGAGTAGTAGGGAGTAGTAGAGTAGTAGAGAGTGAGTAGTAGAGAGTGAGTAGTAGAGAGTAGTGGAGTAGTAGAGAGTGAGTAGTAGAGAGTAGTAGAGAGTAGTACAGAGTGAGTAGTAGAGTGAGTAGTAGAGAGTAGTAGAGAGCGAGTAGTAGAGACCAAGTAGTAGAGAGTGTGTAGTAGAGAGAGTAGTAGGGAGTAGTAGAGTAGTAGAGAGTTGAGTAGTAGAGAGTAATTAGTAGAAAGTAGTAGAGAGCGAGCAGTAGAGAGTGAGTAGTGGAGAGTGAGTGGTAGAGAGAATTAGAGAGTAGTAGAATGAGTAGTAGAGAGTAGTAGAGAGTGAGTAGTAGAGAGAGTAGTAGAGAGTAGTAGAGTAGTAGAGAGAGTAGTAGAGAGAGTAGTAGAGAGTAGTAGAGTAGTAGAGAGTGAGTAGTAGAGAGTAGTAGAGAGAGAGTAGTAGAGAGTAAGTGGTAGAGAGTAGTAGAGAGTGAGTAGTAGAGAGTGAGTAGTAGAGAGAGAGCAGTAGAGAGTGAGTAGTAGAGAGTAGTAGAGAGTGAGTAGTAGAGAGAGAGTAGTAGAGAGTGAGTAATAGAGAGTAGTAGAGAGTGAGTAGTAGAGAGAGAGTAGTAGGGAGTAGTAGAGTAGTAGAGAGTGAGTAGTATAGAGTGAGTAGTAGAGATTAGTGGAGTAATAGAGAGTGAGTAGTAGAGAGTAGTAGAGAGTAGTAGAGTAGTAGAGAGTGAGTAGTAGAGAGAGTAGTAGAGAGTAGTAGAGTAGTAGAGAGTGAGTAGTAGAGAGTAGTAGAGAGTAGTAGAGTAGTAGAGAGTGAGTAGTAGAGAGAGTAGTAGAGAGTAGTAGAGTAGTAGAGAGTGAGTAGTAGAGAGTAGTAGAGAGAGAGTAGTAGAGAGTGAGTGGTAGAGAGTAGTAGAGAGTGAGTAGTAGAGAGTGAGTAGTAGAGAGAGAGCAGTAGAGAGAGAGTAGTAGAGAGTAGTAGAGAGTGAGTAGTAGAGAGAGAGTAGTAGAGAGTGAGTAATAGAGAGTAGTAGAGAGTGAGTAGTAGAGAGAGAGTAGTAGGGAGTAGTAGAGTATAGAGAGTGAGTAGTAGAGAGTAGTGGAGTAGTAGAGAGTGAGTAGTAGAGAGTAGTAGAGAGTGAGTAGTAGAGAGTAGTAGGGAGTAGTACAGAGTGAGTAGTAGAGTGAGTAGTAGAGAGTAGTAGAGAGCGAGTAGTAGAGACCAAGTAGTAGAGAGTATGTAGTAGAGAGTGAGTAGTAGAGAGAGTAGTAGAGAGTAGTAGAGTAGTAGAGAGTTGAGTAGTAGAGAGTAATTAGTAGAAAGTAGTAGAGAGCGAGCAGTAGAGAGTGAGTAGTGGAGAGTGAGTAGTAGAGAGCAGTAGAGAGTGAGTAGTAGAGAGTGAGTAGTAGAGAGTGGGTAGTAGAGAGTGGGTAGTAGAGAGAGAGTAGTATAGAGTGAGTAGTAGAGTAGTATAGAGTGAGTGGTAGAGAGAAGTCGAGAGTAGTAGAGTGAGTAGTAGAGAGTAGTAGAGAGTGAGTAGTAGAGAGTAGTAGAGAGAGAGTAGTAGAGAGTGAGTAGTAGTGAATAGTAGAGAGAGTAGTAGAGAGTGAGTAGTAGAGAGTGAATAGTAGAGAGTGAGTGGTAGAGAGAATTAGAGAGTAGTAGAATGAGTAGTAGAGAGTAGTAGAGAGAGTAGTAGAGAGTAGTAGAGTAGTACAGAGTGAGTAGTAGAGAGTAGTAGAGTAGTAGAGAGTAGTAGAGAATGAGTAGTAGAGAGAGAGTAGTACAGAGTGAGTAATAGAGAGTAGTAGAGAGTGAGTAGTAGAGAGAGAGTAGTAGGGAGTAGTAGAGAGTAGTAGAGAGAGAGTAGTAGAGAGCGAGTAGTAGAGAGTAGTAGAGAGTGAGTAGTAGAGTGAGTAGTAGAGAGTGAGTAGTAGAGAGTAGTAGAGAGTGAGTAGTAGAGAGTGAATAGCAGAGAGTGAGTAGCAGAGAGAGAGTAGTAGAGAGTGAGCAGTAAAGTGAGTAGTAGAGAATAGTAGAGAGTAGTAGAGAGAGTAGTAGAGAGTAGTAGCAGTAGTAGAGTGTGTAGTAGAGAGTGAATAGTAGAGAGTAGTAGAGAGTAGTAAAGAGAGAGTAGTAGAGAGTGAGTAGTAGACAGTGGTAGAGAGTGAGTAGTAGAGAGTGAGTAGTAGAGAGTGAGTAGTAGAGAGTGAGTAGCAGCGAGAGAGTAGTAGAGAGTGAGTAGTAGAGTGAGTAGTAGAGAGTTGTAGAGAGAGTAGGAGAGAGTAGTAGCAATAGTAGAGTGAGTAGTAGAGAGTGAGTAGTAGAGAGTAGTAGAGGGAGAGTAGTAGAGAGTGAGCAGTAGAGAGTAGGAGAGAGTGAGTAGTAGAAGGTTGTAGAGAGTGAGTTGTAGAGAGTGAGTAGGAGAGAGAGTAGTAGAGAGTGATTAGTAGAGAGTAGTAGAGAGTGAGTAGTAGAGAGAGAGTAGAAGGGAGTGGTAGAGTAGTAGAGAGTGAGTAGTAGAGAGTAGTGGAGTAGTAGAGAGTGAGTAGTAGAGAGCGAGTAGTAGAGAGTTGTAGAGAGTGAGTAGTAGAGAGAGAGAGTAGTAGAGAGTGAGTAGTAGAGAGTAGTAGAGGGAGAGTAGTAGAGATTGTAGTAGAGTAGTAGAGAGTGAGTAGTAGAGAGTGAGTAGTAGAGAGTGAGTAGTAGAGAGTGGGTAGTAGAGAGTGGGTAGCAGAGAGAGAGCAGTAGAGAGTGAGTAGTAGAGAGTAGTAGTGAGTGAGTAGTAGAGAGTGAATAGTAGAGAGTGAGTAGTAGAGTAGTAGAGAGTGAGTGGTAGAGAGAAGTAGAGAGTAGTAGAGTGAGTAGTAGAGAGTAGTAGAGAGTGAGTAGTAGAGAGTGTAGTAGAGTAGTAGAGAGTGAGTAGTAGAGAGTGAGTAGTAGAGAGTGAGTAGTAGAGAGTGGGTAGTAGAGAGTGGGTAGCAGAGAGAGAGCAGTAGAGAGTGAGTAGTAGAGAGTAGTAGTGAGTGAGTAGTAGAGAGTGAATAGTAGAGAGTGAGTAGTAGAGAGTAGTAGAGAGTGAGTAGTAGAGAGTGAGTAGTAGAGATTAGTGGAGTAGTAGAGAGTGAGTAGTAGAGAGTAGTAGAGAGTGAGTAGTAGAGTGAGTAGTAGGGAGTAGTACAGAGTGAGTAGTAGAGTGAGTAGTAGAGAGTAGTAGAGAGCGAGTAGTAGAGACCAAGTAGTAGAGAGTGTGTAGTAGAGAGTGAGTAGTAGAGAGAGTAGTAGAGAGTAGTAGAGTAGTAGAGAGTTGAGTAGTAGAGAGTAATTAGTAGAAAGTAGTAGAGAGCGAGCAGTAGAGAGTAGTAGGGAGTAGTACAGAGTGAGTAGTAGAGTGAGTAGTAGAGAGTAGTAGAGAGCGAGTAGTAGAGACCAAGTAGTAGAGAGTATGTAGTAGAGAGTGAGTAGTAGAGAGAGTAGTAGAGAGTAGTAGAGTAGTAGAGAGTTGAGTAGTAGAGAGTAATTAGTAGAAAGTAGTAGAGAGCGAGCAGTAGAGAGTGAGTAGTGGAGAGTGAGTAGTAGAGAGCAGTAGAGAGTGAGTAGTAGAGAGTGAGTAGTAGAGAGTGGGTAGTAGAGAGTGGGTAGTAGAGAGAGAGTAGTATAGAGTGAGTAGTAGAGTAGTATAGAGTGAGTGGTAGAGAGAAGTCGAGAGTAGTAGAGTGAGTAGTAGAGAGTAGTAGAGAGTGAGTAGTAGAGAGTAGTAGAGAGAGAGTAGTAGAGAGTGAGTAGTAGTGAATAGTAGAGAGAGTAGTAGAGAGTGAGTAGTAGAGAGTGAATAGTAGAGAGTGAGTGGTAGAGAGAATTAGAGAGTAGTAGAATGAGTAGTAGAGAGTAGTAGAGAGAGTAGTAGAGAGTAGTAGAGTAGTACAGAGTGAGTAGTAGAGAGTAGTAGAGTAGTAGAGAGTAGTAGAGAATGAGTAGTAGAGAGAGAGTAGTAGAGAGTGAGTAATAGAGAGTAGTAGAGAGTGAGTAGTAGAGAGAGAGTAGTAGGGAGTAGTAGAGAGTAGTAGAGAGAGAGTAGTAGAGAGCGAGTAGTAGAGAGTAGTAGAGAGTGAGTAGTAGAGTGAGTAGTAGAGAGTGAGTAGTAGAGAGTAGTAGAGAGTGAGTAGTAGAGAGTGAATAGCAGAGAGTGAGTAGCAGAGAGAGAGTAGTAGAGAGTGAGCAGTAAAGTGAGTAGTAGAGAATAGTAGAGAGTAGTAGAGAGAGTAGTAGAGAGTAGTAGCAGTAGTAGAGTGTGTAGTAGAGAGTGAATAGTAGAGAGTAGTAGAGAGTAGTAAAGAGAGAGTAGTAGAGAGTGAGTAGTAGACAGTGGTAGAGAGTGAGTAGTAGAGAGTGAGTAGTAGAGAGTGAGTAGTAGAGAGTGAGTAGCAGCGAGAGAGTAGTAGAGAGTGAGTAGTAGAGTGAGTAGTAGAGAGTTGTAGAGAGAGTAGGAGAGAGTAGTAGCAATAGTAGAGTGAGTAGTAGAGAGTGAGTAGTAGAGAGTAGTAGAGGGAGAGTAGTAGAGAGTGAGCAGTAGAGAGTAGGAGAGAGTGAGTAGTAGAAGGTTGTAGAGAGTGAGTTGTAGAGAGTGAGTAGGAGAGAGAGTAGTAGAGAGTGATTAGTAGAGAGTAGTAGAGAGTGAGTAGTAGAGAGAGAGTAGAAGGGAGTGGTAGAGTAGTAGAGAGTGAGTAGTAGAGAGTAGTGGAGTAGTAGAGAGTGAGTAGTAGAGAGCGAGTAGTAGAGAGTTGTAGAGAGTGAGTAGTAGAGAGAGAGAGTAGTAGAGAGTGAGTAGTAGAGAGTAGTAGAGGGAGAGTAGTAGAGATTGTAGTAGAGTAGTAGAGAGTGAGTAGTAGAGAGTGAGTAGTAGAGAGTGAGTAGTAGAGAGTGGGTAGTAGAGAGTGGGTAGCAGAGAGAGAGCAGTAGAGAGTGAGTAGTAGAGAGTAGTAGTGAGTGAGTAGTAGAGAGTGAATAGTAGAGAGTGAGTAGTAGAGTAGTAGAGAGTGAGTGGTAGAGAGAAGTAGAGAGTAGTAGAGTGAGTAGTAGAGAGTAGTAGAGAGTGAGTAGTAGAGAGTGTAGTAGAGTAGTAGAGAGTGAGTAGTAGAGAGTGAGTAGTAGAGAGTGAGTAGTAGAGAGTGGGTAGTAGAGAGTGGGTAGCAGAGAGAGAGCAGTAGAGAGTGAGTAGTAGAGAGTAGTAGTGAGTGAGTAGTAGAGAGTGAATAGTAGAGAGTGAGTAGTAGAGAGTAGTAGAGAGTGAGTAGTAGAGAGTGAGTAGTAGAGATTAGTGGAGTAGTAGAGAGTGAGTAGTAGAGAGTAGTAGAGAGTGAGTAGTAGAGTGAGTAGTAGGGAGTAGTACAGAGTGAGTAGTAGAGTGAGTAGTAGAGAGTAGTAGAGAGCGAGTAGTAGAGACCAAGTAGTAGAGAGTGTGTAGTAGAGAGTGAGTAGTAGAGAGAGTAGTAGAGAGTAGTAGAGTAGTAGAGAGTTGAGTAGTAGAGAGTAATTAGTAGAAAGTAGTAGAGAGCGAGCAGTAGAGAGTGAGTAGTGGAGAGTGAGTAGTAGAGAGCAGTAGAGAGCGAGTAGTAGAGAGTGAGTAGTAGAGAGTGGGTAGTAGAGAGTGGGTAGAAGAGAGAGAGTAGTATAGAGTGAGTAGTAGAGTAGTATAGAGTGAGTGGTAGAGAGAAGTCGAGAGTAGTAGAGTGAGTAGTAGAGAGTAGTAGAGAGTGAGTAGTAGAGAGTAGTAGAGAGAGAGTAGTAGAGAGTGAGTAGTAGAGAGTAGCAGAGAGAGTAGTAGAGAGTGAGTAGTAGAGAGTGAGTAGTAGAGAGTGAGTGGTAGAGAGAATTAGAGAGTAGTAGAATGAGTAGTAGAGAGTAGTAGAGAGTGAGTAGTAGAGAGAGTAGTAGAGAGTAGTAGAGTAGTAGAGAGTGAGTAGTAGAGAGAGTAGTAGAGAGTAGTAGAGTAGTAGAGAGTGAGTAGTAGAGAGTAGTAGAGAGAGAGAGTAGTAGAGAGTGAGTGGTAGAGAGTAGTAGAGAGTGAGTAGTAGAGAGTGAGTAGTAGAGAGAGAGCAGTAGAGAGTGAGTAGTAGAGAGTAGTAGAGAGTGAGTAGTAGAGAGTGAGTAGTAGAGAGAGAGTAGTAGAGAGTGAGTAATAGAGAGTAGTAGAGAGTGAGTAGTAGAGAGAGAGTAGTAGGGAGTAGTAGAGTAGTAGAGAGTGAGTAGTAGAGAGTGAGTAGTAGAGAGTAGTGGAGTAGTAGAGAGTGAGTAGTAGAGAGTAGTAGAGAGTAGTACAGAGTGAGTAGTAGAGTGAGTAGTAGAGAGTAGTAGAGAGCGAGTAGTAGAGACCAAGTAGTAGAGAGTGTGTAGTAGAGAGAGTAGTAGGGAGTAGTAGAGTAGTAGAGAGTTGAGTAGTAGAGAGTAATTAGTAGAAAGTAGTAGAGAGCGAGCAGTAGAGAGTGAGTAGTGGAGAGTGAGTGGTAGAGAGAATTAGAGAGTAGTAGAATGAGTAGTAGAGAGTAGTAGAGAGTGAGTAGTAGAGAGAGTAGTAGAGAGTAGTAGAGTAGTAGAGAGAGTAGTAGAGAGAGTAGTAGAGAGTAGTAGAGTAGTAGAGAGTGAGTAGTAGAGAGTAGTAGAGAGAGAGTAGTAGAGAGTAAGTGGTAGAGAGTAGTAGAGAGTGAGTAGTAGAGAGTGAGTAGTAGAGAGAGAGCAGTAGAGAGTGAGTAGTAGAGAGTAGTAGAGAGTGAGTAGTAGAGAGAGAGTAGTAGAGAGTGAGTAATAGAGAGTAGTAGAGAGTGAGTAGTAGAGAGAGAGTAGTAGGGAGTAGTAGAGTAGTAGAGAGTGAGTAGTAGAGAGTGAGTAGTAGAGAGTAGTGGAGTAGTAGAGAGTGAGTAGTAGAGAGTAGTAGAGAGTGAGTAGTAGAGAGTAGTAGGGAGTAGTACAGAGTGAGTAGTAGAGAGTAGTAGAGAGCGAGTAGTAGAGACCAAGTAGTAGAGAGTGTGTAGTAGAGAGTGAGTAGTAGAGAGAGTAGTAGAGAGTAGTAGAGTAGTAGAGAGTTGAGTAGTAGAGAGTAATTAGTAGAAAGTAGTAGAGAGCGAGCAGTAGAGAGTGAGTAGTGGAGAGTGAGTAGTAGAGAGCAGTAGAGAATGAGTAGTAGAGAGTGAGTAGTAGAGAGTGGGTAGTAGAGAGTGGGTAGTAGAGAGAGAGTAGTATAGAGTGAGTAGTAGAGTAGTATAAAGTAAGTGATAGAGAGAAGTCGAGAGTAGTAGAGTGAGTAGTAGAGAGTAGTAGAGAGTGAGTAGTAGAGAGTAGTAGAGAGAGAGTAGTAGAGAGTGAGTAGTAGAGAGTAGTAGAGAGAGTAGTAGAGAGTGAGTAGTACAGAGTGAGTAGTAGAGAGTGAGTGGTAGAGAGAATTAGAGAGTAGTAGAATGAGTAGTAGAGAGTAGTAGAGAGAGTAGTAGAGAGTAGTAGAGAGTGAGTAGTAGAGAGAGTAGTAGAGTAGTAGAGAGTGAGTAGTAGAGAGTAGTAGAGAGTGAGTAGTGGAGAGTGAGTAGTAGAGAGTAGTAGAGAGTGAGTAGTAGAGAGTAGTAGGGAGTAGTACAGAGTGAGTAGTAGAGTGAGTAGTAGAGAGTAGTAGAGAGCGAGTAGTAGAAACCAAGTAGTAGACAGTGTGTAGTAGAGAGTGAGTAGTAGAGAGAGTAGTAGAGAGTAGTAGAGTAGTAGAGAGTTGAGTAGTAGAGAGTGTGTAGTAGAGAGTAGTAGAGAGTGAGCAGTAGAGAGTGAGTAGTGGAGAGTGAGTAGTAGAGAGCAGTAGAGAGTGAGTAGTAGAGAGTGAGTAGTAGAGAGTGGGTCGTAGAGAGTGGGTAGTAGAAAGAGAGTAGTATAGACTGAGTAGTAGAGTAGTATAGAGTGAGTGGTAGAGAGAAGTTGAGAGTAGTGGAGTGAGTAGTAGAGAGTAGTAGAGAGTGAGTAGTAGAGAGTAGTAGAGAGAGAGTAGTAGAGAGTGAGTAGTAGAGAGTAGTAGAGAGAGTAATAGAGAGTGAGTAGTAGAGAGTGAGTAGTAGAGAGTGAGTGGTAGAGAGAATTAGAGAGTAGTAGAATGAGTAGTAGAGAGTAGTAGAGAGTGAGTAGTAGAGAGAGTAGTAGAGAGTAGTAGAGTAGTAGAGAGTGAGTAGTAGAGAGAGTAGTAGAGAGTAGTAGAGTAGTAGAGAGTAAGTAGTAGAGAGTAGTAGAGAGCGAGTAGTAGAGAGCGAGCAGTAGAGAGCGAGTAGTAGAGAGTAGTAGAGAGTGAGTAGTAGAGTGAGTAGTAGAGAGTGAGTAGTAGAGAGTAGTAGAGAGTGAGTAGTAGAGAGTGAATAGCAGAGAGTGAGTAACAGAGAGAGAGTAGTAGAGAGTGAGCAGTAAAGTGAGTAGTAGAGAATATTAGAGAGTAGTAGAGAGAGTAGTAGAGAGTAGTAGCAGTAGTAGAGTGTGTAGTAGAGAGTGAATAGTAGAGAGTAGTAGAGAGTAGTGGAGTAGTAGAGAGTGAGTAGTAGAGAGTAGTAGAGAGTGAGTAGTAGAGAGTAGTAGGGAGTAGTACAGAGTGAGTAGTAGAGTGAGTAGTAGAGAGTAGTAGAGAGCGAGTAGTAGAGATCAAGTAGTAGAGAGTGTGTAGTAGAGAGAGTAGTAGGGAGTAGTAGAGTAGTAGAGAGTTGAGTAGTAGAGAGTAATTAGTAGAAAGTAGTAGAGAGCGAGCAGTAGAGAGTGAGTAGTGGAGAGTGAGTGGTAGAGAGAATTAGAGAGTAGTAGAATGAGTAGTAGAGAGTAGTAGAGAGTGAGTAGTAGAGAGAGTAGTAGAGAGTAGTAGAGTAGTAGAGAGAGTAGTAGAGAGAGTAGTAGAGAGTAGTAGAGTAGTAGAGAGTGAGTAGTAGAGAGTAGTAGAGAGAGAGTAGTAGAGAGTAAGTGGTAGAGAGTAGTAGAGAGTGAGTAGTAGAGAGTGAGTAGTAGAGAGAGAGCAGTAGAGAGTGAGTAGTAGAGAGTAGTAGAGAGTGAGTAGTAGAGAGAGAGTAGTAGAGAGTGAGTAATAGAGAGTAGTAGAGAGTGAGTAGTAGAGAGAGAGTAGTAGGGAGTAGTAGAGTAGTAGAGAGTGAGTAGTAGAGAGTGAGTAGTAGAGAGTAGTGGAGTAGTAGAGAGTGAGTAGTAGAGAGTAGTAGAGAGTGAGTAGTAGAGAGTAGTAGGGAGTAGTACAGAGTGAGTAGTAGAGAGTAGTAGAGAGCGTGTAGTAGAGACCAAGTAGTAGAGAGTGTGTAGTAGAGAGTGAGTAGTAGAGAGAGTAGTAGAGAGTAGTAGAGTAGTAGAGAGTTGAGTAGTAGAGAGTAATTAGTAGAAAGTAGTAGAGAGCGAGCAGTAGAGAGTGAGTAGTGGAGAGTGAGTAGTAGAGAGCAGTAGAGAGTGAGTAGTAGAGAGTGAGTAGTAGAGAGTGGGTAGTAGAGAGTGGGTAGTAGAGAGAGAGTAGTATAGAGTGAGTAGTAGAGTAGTATAAAGTGAGTGATAGAGAGAAGTCGAGAGTAGTAGAGTGAGTAGTAGAGAGTAGTAGAGAGTGAGTAGTAGAGAGTAGTAGAGAGAGAGTAGTAGAGAGTGAGTAGTAGAGAGTAGTAGAGAGAGTAGTAGAGAGTGAGTAGTACAGAGTGAGTAGTAGAGAGTGAGTGGTAGAGAGAATTAGAGAGTAGTAGAATGAGTAGTAGAGAGTAGTAGAGAGAGTAGTAGAGAGTGAGTAGTAGAGAGAGTAGTAGAGTAGTAGAGAGTGAGTAGTAGAGAGTAGTAGAGAGTGAGTAGTGGAGAGTGAGTAGTAGAGAGTAGTAGAGAGTGAGTAGTAGAGAGTAGTAGGGAGTAGTACAGAGTGAGTAGTAGAGTGAGTAGTAGAGAGTAGTAGAGAGCGAGTAGTAGAAACCAAGTAGTAGACAGTGTGTAGTAGAGAGTGAGTAGTAGAGAGAGTAGTAGAGAGTAGTAGAGTAGTAGAGAGTTGAGTAGTAGAGAGTGTGTAGTAGAGAGTAGTAGAGAGTGAGCAGTAGAGAGTGAGTAGTGGAGAGTGAGTAGTAGAGAGCAGTAGAGAGTGAGTAGTAGAGAGTGAGTAGTAGAGAGTGGGTCGTAGAGAGTGGGTAGTAGAAAGAGAGTAGTATAGACTGAGTAGTAGAGTAGTATAGAGTGAGTGGTAGAGAGAAGTTGAGAGTAGTGGAGTGAGTAGTAGAGAGTAGTAGAGAGTGAGTAGTAGAGAGTAGTAGAGAGAGAGTAGTAGAGAGTGAGTAGTAGAGAGTAGTAGAGAGAGTAATAGAGAGTGAGTAGTAGAGAGTGAGTAGTAGAGAGTGAGTGGTAGAGAGAATTAGAGAGTAGTAGAATGAGTAGTAGAGAGTAGTAGAGAGCGAGTAGTAGAGAGAGTAGTAGAGAGTAGTAGAGTAGTAGAGAGTGAGTAGTAGAGAGAGTAGTAGAGAGTAGTAGAGTAGTAGAGAGTAAGTAGTAGAGAGTAGTAGAGAGCGAGTAGTAGAGAGCGAGTAGTAGAGAGCGAGTAGTAGAGAGTAGTAGAGAGTGAGTAGTAGAGTGAGTAGTAGAGAGTGAGTAGTAGAGAGTAGTAGAGAGTGAGTAGTAGAGAGTGAATAGCAGAGAGTGAGTAGCAGAGAGAGAGTAGTAGAGAGTGAGCAGTAAAGTGAGTAGTAGAGAATATTAGAGAGTAGTAGAGAGAGTAGTAGAGAGTAGTAGCAGTAGTAGAGTGTGTAGTAGAGAGTGAATAGTAGAGAGTAGTAGAGAGTAGTAAAGAGAGAGTAGTAGAGAGTGAGTAGTAGAGAGTGGTAGAGAGTGAGTAGTAGAGAGTGAGTAGTAGAGAGTGAGTAGCAGCGAGAGAGTAGTAGAGAGTGAGTAGTAGAGTGAGTATTAGAGAGTTATAGAGAGAGTAGGAGAGAGTAGTAGCAATAGTAGAGTGAGTAGTAGAGAGTGAGTAGTAGAGAGTAGTAGAGGGAGAGTAGTAGAGAGTGAGCAGTAGAGAGTAGGAGAGAGTGAGTAGTAGAAGGTTGTAGAGAGTGAGTTGTAGAGAGTGAGTAGGAGAGAGAGTAGTAGAGAGTGAGTAGTAGAGAGTAGTAGAGAGTGAGTAGTAGAGAGAGAGTAGAAGGGAGTAGTAGAGTAGTAGAGAGTGAGTAGTAGAGAGTGAGTAGTAGAGAGTAGTGGAGTAGTAGAGAGTGAGTAGTAGAGAGCGAGTAGTAGAGAGTTGTAGAGAGTGAGTTGTAGAGAGTGAGTAGTAGAGAGAGAGAGTAGTAGAGAATAGTAGCGAGTGAGTTGTAGAGGGAGAGTAGTAGAGAGAGAGAAGTAGGGAGTAGTAGAGTAGTAGAGAGCGAGTAGTAGAGAGTAGTGGAGTAGTAGAGAGTGAGTAGTAGAGATTGATTAGTAGATTGGGTAGTAGGGAATAGTACAGAGTGAGTAGTAGAGAGTAGTAGAGAGCAAGTAGTGGAGAGTGTCTAGTAGAGAGTGATTAGTAGAGAGTATTAGAGTAGTAGAGAGTGAGTAGTAGAGAGTGATTAGTAGAAAGTAATAGAGAGCGAGTAGTAGAGAGTGAGTAGTGGAGAGTGAGTAGTAGAGAGCAGTAGAGAGCGAGTAGTAGAGAGTGAGTAGTAGAGAGTGAATAGTAGAGAGTGAGTAGTAGAGAGTGGGTAGTGGAGAGTGAGTAGTAGAGAGCAGTAGAGAGCGAGTGGTAGAGAGTGAGTGGTAGAGAGAGAATAGTAGAGTGAGTAGTAGAGTAAGAGAGAGTGAGTGGTAGAGAGTAATAGAGAGTAGTAGATTGAGTAGTAGAGAGTGAGTAGTAGAGAGTGAGTAGTAGAGAGTAGTAGTTGAGAGTAGTAGAGAGTGAGTAGTAGAGCGAGAGTAGTAGAGAGTGAGTAGTATAGAGTAGTAGAGAGCGAGTAGTAGAAACCAAGTAGTAGACAGTGTGTAGTAGAGAGTGAGTAGTAGAGAGAGTAGTAGAGAGTAGTAGAGTAGTAGAGAGTTGAGTAGTAGAGAGTGTGTAGTAGAGAGTAGTAGAGAGTGAGCAGTAGAGAGTGAGTAGTGGAGAGTGAGTAGTAGAGAGCAGTAGAGAGTGAGTAGTAGAGAGTGAGTAGTAGAGAGTGGGTCGTAGAGAGTGGGTAGTAGAAAGAGAGTAGTATAGACTGAGTAGTAGAGTAGTATAGAGTGAGTGGTAGAGAGAAGTTGAGAGTAGTGGAGTGAGTAGTAGAGAGTAGTAGAGAGTGAGTAGTAGAGAGTAGTAGAGAGAGAGTAGTAGAGAGTGAGTAGTAGAGAGTAGTAGAGAGAGTAATAGAGAGTGAGTAGTAGAGAGTGAGTAGTAGAGAGTGAGTGGTAGAGAGAATTAGAGAGTAGTAGAATGAGTAGTAGAGAGTAGTAGAGAGTGAGTAGTAGAGAGAGTAGTAGAGAGTAGTAGAGTAGTAGAGAGTGAGTAGTAGAGAGAGTAGTAGAGAGTAGTAGAGTAGTAGAGAGTAAGTAGTAGAGAGTAGTAGAGAGCGAGTAGTAGAGAGCGAGTAGTAGAGAGAGAGTAGTAGAGAGTGAGTAGTAGAGTGAGTAGTAGAGAGTGAGTAGTAGAGAGTAGTAGAGAGTGAGTAGTAGAGAGTGAATAGCAGAGAGTGAGTAGCAGAGAGAGAGTAGTAGAGAGTGAGCAGTAAAGTGAGTAGTAGAGAATATTAGAGAGTAGTAGAGAGAGTAGTAGAGAGTAGTAGCAGTAGTAGAGTGTGTAGTAGAGAGTGAATAGTAGAGAGTAGTAGAGAGTAGTAAAGAGAGAGTAGTAGAGAGTGAGTAGTAGAGAGTGGTAGAGAGTGAGTAGTAGAGAGTGAGTAGTAGAGAGTGAGTAGCAGCGAGAGAGTAGTAGAGAGTGAGTAGTAGAGTGAGTATTAGAGAGTTGTAGAGAGAGTAGGAGAGAGTAGTAGCAATAGTAGAGTGAGTAGTAGAGAGTGAGTAGTAGAGAGTAGTAGAGGGAGAGTAGTAGAGAGTGAGCAGTAGAGAGTAGGAGAGAGTGAGTAGTAGAAGGTTGTAGAGAGTGAGTTGTAGAGAGTGAGTAGGAGAGAGAGTAGTAGAGAGTGAGTAGTAGAGAGTAGTAGAGAGTGAGTAGTAGAGAGAGAGTATAAGGGAGTAGTAGAGTAGTAGAGAGTGAGTAGTAGAGAGTGAGTAGTAGAGAGTAGTGGAGTAGTAGAGAGTGAGTAGTAGAGAGCGAGTAGTAGAGAGTTGTAGAGAGTGAGTTGTAGAGAGTGAGTAGTAGAGAGAGAGAGTAGTAGAGAATAGTAGCGAGTGAGTTGTAGAGGGAGAGTAGTAGAGAGAGAGAAGTAGGGAGTAGTAGAGTAGTAGAGAGCGAGTAGTAGAGAGTAGTGGAGTAGTAGAGAGTGAGTAGTAGAGATTGATTAGTAGATTGGGTAGTAGGGAATAGTACAGAGTGAGTAGTAGAGAGTAGTAGAGAGCAAGTAGTAGAGAGTGTCTAGTAGAGAGTGATTAGTAGAGAGTATTAGAGTAGTAGAGAGTGAGTAGTAGAGAGTGATTAGTAGAAAGTAATAGAGAGCGAGTAGTAGAGAGTGAGTAGTGGAGAGTGAGTAGTAGAGAGCAGTAGAGAGCGAGTAGTAGAGAGTGAGTAGTAGAGAGTGAATAGTAGAGAGTGAGTAGTAGAGAGTGGGTAGTGGAGAGTGAGTAGTAGAGAGCAGTAGAGAGCGAGTGGTAGAGAGTGAGTGGTAGAGAGAGAATAGTTGAGTGAGTAGTAGAGTAAGAGAGAGTGAGTGGTAGAGAGTAATAGAGAGTAGTAGATTGAGTAGTAGAGAGTGAGTAGTAGAGAGTGAGTAGTAGAGAGTAGTAGTTGAGAGTAGTAGAGAGTGAGTAGTAGAGCGAGAGTAGTAGAGAGTGAGTAGTATAGAGCAGTAGAGAGTGAGTAGTAGAGAGTGAATTGCAGAGAGTGAGTAGCATAGAGAGAGTAGTAGAGAGTGAGCAGTGAAGTGAGTAGTAGAGAGTAGTAGAGAGTAGTAGAGAGAGAGTAGTAGAGAGTGAGTAGTAGAGAGTGCTAGAGAGTGAGTAGTAGAAGGTTGTAGAGAGTGAGTTGTAGAGAGTGAGTAGGAGAGAGAGTAGTAGAGAGTGAGTAGTAGAGAGTAGTAGAGAGTGAGTAGTAGAGAGTAGTAGAGAGTGAGTAGTAGCGAGAGAGTAGTAGAGAGTGAGCAGTAGAGAGCAGTAGAGACTGAGTAGTAGAGAGTAGTAGAGAGTGAGTAGTAGAGAGTGAGTAGTAGAGAGAGAGTAGAAGGGAGTAGTAGAGTAGTAGAGAGTGAGTAGTAGAGAGTAGTGGAGTAGTAGAAAGTCAGTAGTAGAGAGAAGTGGAGTAGTAGAGAGTGAGTAGTAGAGAGTAGTAGAGAGTGAGTAGTAGAGAGTTGTAGAGAGTGAGTTGTAGAGAGTGAGTAGTAGAGAGAGAGAGTAGTAGAGAGTGGGTAGTAGAGAGCAGTAGAGAGTGAGTAGTAGAGAGAATTAGAGAGTGAGTAGTAGAGAGTGAGTAGTAGAGAGAGAGTAGTAGGGAGTAGTAGAGAGTGAGTAGTAGAGAGTAGTCGAGTGAGTAGTAGGGAGTAGTACAGAGTGAGTAGTAGAGAGTTGTAGAGAGCGAGTAGTAGAGAGCAAGTAGTAGAGAGTGTGTAGTAGAGAGTGTGTAGTAGAGAGTGAGTAGTAGAGAGTAGGAGAGAGTGAGTAGTAGAGAGTGAGTAGTAGAGAGAGAGCAGTAGAGAGTGAGTAGTACAGAGTAGTAGACAGAGAGTAGTAGGGTGTAGTAGAGAGTAGTAGAGAGTTAGTAGTAGAGAGTGAGTAGTAGAGCGTAGTGGAGTAGTAGAGAGTGAGTAGTAGAGAGTAGTAGAGAGTAAGTAGTAGAGTGAGTAGTAGGGAGTAGTAGAGAGCGAGTACTAGAGAGCAATTAGTAGAGTGTGTAGTAGAGAGTGAGTAGTAGAGAGAGTAGTAGAGAGCAGTAGAGAGTGAGTAGTAGAGAGAGAGTAGTAGCGAGTAGTAGAGTAGTAGAGAGTTAGTAGTAGAGAGTGCGTAGTAGAGAGTAGTGGAGTAGTAGAGAGTGAGTAGTAGAGAGTGATTAGTAGAAAGTAGTAGAGAGCGAGTAGTAGAGAGTGAGTAGTGGAGAGTGAGTAGAGAGTGGGTAGTAGAGAGAGAGTAGTATAGAGTGAGTAGTAGAGTAATAGAGAGTGAGTGGTAGAGAGAAATAGAGAGTAGTAGAGTGTAGGAGAGTGGAATCTGACTAATGGTTGCCCCCAACTTTTTGCCTGGTATTTAAGTGGTTTTTGACTAGTCTGGCTGGGATCCTGCTATCCAGGACCCCAGCCTATCTGCTTTCTCCCTAAAACTGTTGTGAGTACTCTAGGTACAAACATAATTGGATGCTGGGCATGCCCTACCAGTCCCTTGTAGATGGTACCCTAGGTACCCAGGGCATGGGTCCCCCAGTAGGCCTACCAGGGCTGCAGCACTTATTGTGCCACCCTGGGACAGCCACCCAAACTGACACCACCAGGCCACTACTGTAGCCTGGGTAAGGTGGTGCTAGCACCCCTTACAGGGATGTAGGTACCCTATGTCCCATACCATTACAACACATATACTCTCATAGGTCACCCCTATGGCAGGCCCTGGTAATCCTACAGGGCTGGGTGCTGAGGTATGTGTGAGGGGGGACCCCTACGTGAGTAGGACCTCTCTGCAATCTTCGTAAAATCGTTACTGGGTTGTTTGTAGTGTAGCCATACCATATACTCTTAACCGCATTATAAGTTATTGCGTCATCGCTGTAACTTGGGAATGGCTACACAGAACCATATCGTGTTTGGTGTCAAACATGAAGGAATCATACCCCCAGTCCAGCCATGGGCATGGGGGCACGATTCCCCCTTGCTAAGAGGGTGATATGGGAAAAGCGGTAGAATTTAGACACCAATTTAAAAATGCACATGTACCACAAAATGGCTACTGTCTGCCACCTACACGACTCTGGCTGGCTGTTGCTGGGGAAAACCCCAGCCTCGCCAGCTGGACAATAGGGCTCCTGTGGCAGGGAGGTGCCAGCACCTCCCCAGACAGGATATGTGGATTGGAACAGGGTGGGTGCACCAAATGTCCTTTCAGAGTTGCACGTAGGCAGCTGCAGAGCCCCAATTCTGCATACACCGCCTGGAACCGGTTCAGGGGCATCCTGCCCCTCGCCCAGGTGGGAAACACACAAAGGGGAGTGGGTGTAGCCACCCTTTCCCGCCTCTACTCTGATTGGTAGGCTCTATTTTGGACCATCCCCTAATCTTGGGGATATATGGGAATAACTTTGCCCTAGAGCCTTAGATTCGTACAGGACTTCACAGAACTGACCTTCGACGAGCTGCTGCCCAGCTGACTGAAGAAATCTCCCTTGGGATAAAGGAGTTATCCCCCTGCTTGGCAGGCACCTAAAAGACTGCAAGATACCCGGTTGGAACTTCGCTGCTCTCACGAACTTTGACGCCTTCCATCAACCTTGAGGTGGGTCTCCAGTGCATCCCAGAGTCCTGTGAGCGTGCCCAGCAAGTCTGAGCACCGTGGACCACGTGGGTGCCGAGATCCCTGCATACCCCGAGACCCCAGCCACCTCTTGCATAGCACACGACCCCGACCAGTGGGGAAGTTGTGCTTTGGCCCATTTCTGAGCCAACCTTCAAGCAGCATCCGTGCCAAAGCTCAGCCCCCTAGTCCACTCCGGTGGCCCGTGGGAGCCCTTTTACGCACTCCATTTTGCTGCCCTCCACGGTCCCTTGTCTCTCGACTTGTGGGCCCTGACGGAGGAAAACCTATCTTTCCAAGAGTTCCCCTGGTTGCTCCAGGCCTGCTCTACGCTCCCTGCAAAGGAGAGCACCCTCAGACCTCGTGGGTCTGCACCAGCAGCTGCTTTGTTCATCTTGCGTGGGTTGCGGTTGCCAATGCTTAGTGGATCCAATCGGGACACTAACACCGCAGCGACCCTCAGCCGACGTGGGACAGTCGCCCTCCAGAAGCTGGCCTTCCTTGAAGCCTCCCGGAGCCCGTGACTGCAGAGCCCAGCTGTACCTTCCACACCTGAAGCACCCGACATCCACGAGCTCCTTCCTGTGAGCTCCCTGGTCACTGTGCTGTGACCCAGACTCTGTCCCCTCTGCTTTCAGGTTCACCTTTATCTTCCCTTCAACTTTAATCTTCACGACTTCAACGACGGTTTCAGCTAGCAGCAGATTGGACTACTTTTCCATAGAAAATCAGCCCGCGACCCGACACCAGAATCGACCTATGCACCCGGCTTCCCTGGGGCAGGTAACAGTGGTACTTCGGTACTCCCGTGGTGGTGGGCTCTCCAAAGCCTTAAGTCTCAAGCCTTAACTTTGTACTGTTGTTAGAAGTGTCCTTAAACCTTAATTATTCAACCGCGACATTCTCCATAGGCTAACATTGCGATCCCGATAGCAACTTCTCGCACTGCACACGCCTCCCGTGGGTCCCCTTCCTCTTAACTGTGGGTGGATTCTGAAGGGGCAAGCGATCCTGAATGCCCTAGGCATTGCCTGTAGAATTGTCGTGGTTCTTATACCACTATTTTAGTATATGGTTTGGTCCCCCCCTGGGGCCCATTGATTTCTGTGCTATTTATTGTGTTTATAAATGCTTGTTTGAAGTGTAACTTTGCCACTAGCCACATAAAGTGACTGTGGGATTCTGCCTAGAATAAATACATATATTTTATATATATACCTGTGTGGGCTACTCTTTCATTTGGATATTCAAGAGGTTATTATGGTAAAACAATAAGCTTAACACTCCATCAAGACTTAGCCTGAAGGCTGCTCTCCACAGCTACCACTAGGATAGCTTTCTTTAAAGGTTGTCTTAAACCTATCATCAATAAGAGTCGAATTGGACTGGTGCAAGGTGTCCCTATAACTAGGAACAGCATATGCCAGGCCAACTTCTCACATTGGTGTGCAGCGGTTGGATTCAAGCTTGCCATTGTTTTACCAGATAACAAATTGAATTTCTAAAGTGAAAGCCACAAGGTACCAAAGGTACATATAAATTCAAGCTAGAATACAATAAGTTCTACTGAACTTAGAGTTGTGTGTAGAGGGTTTAGCACACCTTGACTACAACGCAAGAGAGGGTTCAGTAGGCCACACTTAGTGTAGGTAGATACACCACTATCACTACACTAAACATGTCTTCAGGAGCAGGTGCCACTAAGGCTCCAGAAGGACCCCAAAGGGTCCCAGTTGATAAGTATGATCATTTCTCCTTTGCAGAGCTCAGGGAGATGTGCACCCTTAGAAAACTGAAGACAAACAAAGGTACCAACACCCAACGTCTCAGGGAAATCCTGCTCATAGCAGACTTTATGGAATCCATAGGGTCCAGAGGGACAGACAGAGTGGGTGGGCATCCATCAGAAGAGGACACTCCCAGAGTGGACTCTGATGAAGACCAGGAAGAGGATGAAAGTCCTGACCTGGAAGAAACAAACCACTCACAACATGGAGGTGATGGCCCAAGAGGCACTCCCTCCATCCCTAGTGGGAGAGTGGTGGGTCCAAGGAGGCACAGTTCCCCCTCAGTGGGATCCAACCCTTCTCAGAGATCCAAAGGGTCCTCTGCCTCTTCTCAGAGAAGAGAATCCTCCCATGAGAGGAAATGCAGACTGATCAAATTTGAGCAGGCTAAGCTTCAGCTTAAAAGAGAACAGTTAGCATTGGACAGGGAAGCCCTGGAGCTTCAGAAAGCTTCAAAGAAGTGGGGTCTAGAGATCCCTGGTGGCAGTGATGAAACCCCTAGAGTTAGAGAGAAAGTCCCTGACAATAGGAACCTCCACAAGATTGTGCCCCCCTATCAGAATGGGGATGATATCCACAAATGGATATCTGCTCTTGAGAGGGCCTGTAGAGTACAAAGGGTCCCAGTAGAGCAGTGGGCAGCAATCCTGTGGCTCTCCTTTTCAGATAAAGGTAGAGACAAGCTCCTCTCTGTAAGAGAAGAGGATGCTGATGATTATTATATCTTGAAAGCTGCTTTAATAGATGGGTTTGGCTTAACCACTGATCAATACAGACTTAAGTTCAGAGACACCCAGAAAGCACAGAATCAAGATTGGGTAGACTTTGTGGATTGTGCAACCAAGGCACTGGAAGGTTGGTTAAATGGCAGTAAAGTTAATGATTATCAAGGATTGTATAAGCTCATTATGAGGGAGCAGATTCTTAATAATTGTCAAAATCAACTTTTACACCAGCACCTGGTGGACTCTGATCTGACCTCTCCCCAAGAATTGGGAAAGAAGGCAGACAAATGGGTCAGAACCAGGATTAGGCCTAAGAACCAAGTTGGTGACCAGAAGAAGGATTCCACTAAGCCCAAAGAGAAAGGTGGGGATGATAAACAAGAAAAGTCCTCTGAAGGGCCCCAAAAACCCAGTGCTGGGGGTGGGTCCCAAAATACTTCCTCTAATAACAAGAAACCATATTGCCATGTGTGTAAGCAACCTGGCCACTGGAAAACTGACTCCAGCTATCCTAAGAATGGCAATAAAGAAAATGTTCCTCCAAAACCAGCTCCAACACCTCCTGTTACTACTAGTAGTAATCCCCCAGGCAGTGGGAGTGCACCCAAAAATTTAGTTGGGATTTCTTGGGGAACTCAGGGGGACTCTGACCTATCCAGGTCCCCTACTCAAGCAACTATGGTCTGTGATGGTGGCATGGGGTTTGCCAACTTTACCATGAGCCCCAGTATTTTGGGCAGGTACAGACAAGAACCAATAATCAATGGTCAGAAGGCTGTGGCCTATAAGGACACAGGGGCCAGTGTCACCATGGTGACCAAGAGGCTAGTGCCCCTAGATCAGCTTTTACCTGGGTTTAGCTACCAGGTGACCAACATAGATGGAATCAGGACAGATCATCCCATGGCAGTGATAAATCTCAGCTGGGGAGGGGTCACTGGCCCCAAGAGAGTGGCAGTGTCCCCAAACTTGCCTGTAGATTGTCTACTGGGGAATGATCTAGAAATCTCAGCCTGGGCTGAGGTTGACCACAAGGCCCATTTGAAAATGGTAGGAATCCCTGAGAGAGTGGATGAGACCCTGAGGGCCTCACCTCCACCCCAGGAGAAAATAGAAAGAGTGAAGCCTGAAACTATGGATCACTCTACCCAAACAGAGAGCATAGGGGAGGAGGAGCAGTCTTCCCCCCACCAGACTACAGGTAAAGGTCCAGTTTCTCAGGGAACTGATCCTGCCCCTTGTGAAGTAACTGCCCCAGAAGTGGACAGGCTTGGCCTGCCCACCTCTCTGATGGCAGGGGACCCTTCCAAGGTGGTACCCAGTCTGGAGCAGGTATCCTGCCCCTCTCTACCCTGCCTCCGTCAGCCCAGGGCTGCAGAGGTCAGGGAGGTCAGTGGACCCTTATTGGGCCCCTGCCCAGAGGAACCCCCTCATCAACAGATTAGGGACACCCAGCAGAGTAGTTTCAGCCAGGTGAATATTCCTCTACAAACTGAGGGATCCCCCTTACCCTTAGGTATAGGCACCCCTCAAACGGATGTTGTTGAGCACAGGGAAACCTGGGGCCTAGTTTCCCCAAACCTTCCAGTGCCCTCCACTATTCCAGCCAAAGGGATCCAACCCCCAGCTGTAGGCAGCCAGAGGTTGACCCTTAGGGCCAGATATGACACAGTCATGGGCAGAAAGGCTTCCATAGTGGCCAGTGATCTGAGGAGGTTGAGACCAACCCAAGTAGGGTCTCACTTCCAGACTCAGACACCCCACCAGCCCACCTCTGACCCAAAAACCAATACAGGTAATTTTCCTAGACTTTGGAGAACTCTAGAACCCCTTGGGGTAGGATTTCCCAAGTGGACCATGACACAGGGAGCAACCATGTTAGTACAGGTTCTTCCTTATATGGCCACTCAGGAAATAAAGGCTTATCTGGACAAGGTTTGCCTTATCTCCTTTCGTTTGGGGGGGGGGGGGGTTATGTAGGAGAGTGGAATCTGACTAGTGGTTGCCCCCAACTTTTTGCCTGGTATTTAAGTGGTTTTTGACTAGTCTGGCTGGGATCCTGCTATCCAGGACCCCAGCCTATCTGCTTTCTCCCTAAAACTGTTGTGAGTACTCTAGGTACAAACATAATTGGATGCTGGGCATGCCCTACCAGTCCCTTGTAGATGGTACCCTAGGTACCCAGGGCATGGGTCCCCCAGTAGGCCTACCAGGGCTGCAGCACTTATTGTGCCACCCTGGGACAGCCACCCAAACTGACACCACCAGGCCACTACTGTAGCCTGTGTAAGGTGGTGCTAGCACCCCTTACAGGGATGTAGGTACCCTATGTCCCATACCATTACAACACATATACTCTCATAGGTCACCCCTATGGCAGGCCCTGGTAATCCTACAGGGCTGGGTGCTGAGGTATGTGTGAGGGGGGACCCCTACGTGAGTAGGACCTCTCTGCAACCTTCGTAAAATCGTTACTGGGTTGTTTGTAGTGTAGCCATACCATATACTCTTAACCGCATTATAAGTTATTGCGTCATCGCTGTAACTTGGGAATGGCTACACAGAACCATATCGTGTTTGGTGTCAAACATGAAGGAATCATACCCCCAGTCCAGCCATGGGCATGGGGGCACGATTCCCCCTTGCTAGGAGGGTGATATGGGAAAAGCGGTAGAATTTAGACACCAATTTAAAAATGCACATGTACCACAAAATGGCTACTGTCCGCCACCTACACGACTCTGGCTGGCTGTTGCTGGGGAAAACCCCAGCCTCGCCATCTGGACAATAGGGCTCCTGTGGCAGGGAGGTGCCAGCACCTCCCCAGACAGGATATGTGGATTGGAACAGGGTGGGTGCACCAAATGTCCTTTCAGAGTTGCACGTAGGCAGCTGCAGAGCCCCAATTCTGCATACACCGCCTGGAACCGGTTCAGGGGCATCCTGCCCCTCGCCCAGGCGGGAAACACACAAAGGGGAGTGGGTGTAGCCACCCTTTCCCGCCTCTACTCTGATTGGTAGGCTCTATTTTGGACCATCCCCTAATCTTGGGGATATATGGGAATAACTTTGCCCTAGAGCCTTAGATTCGTACAGGACTTTACAGAACTGACCTTCGACGAGCTGCTGCCCAGCTGACTGAAGAAATCTCCCTTGGGATAAAGGAGTTATCCCCCTGCTTGGCAGGCACCTAAAAGACTGCAAGATACCCGGTTGGAACTTCGCTGCTCTCACGAACTTCGACGCCTTCCAGCAACCTCGAGGTGGGTCTCCAGTGCATCCCAGAGTCCTGTGAGCGTGCCCAGCAAGTCTGAGCACCGTGGACCACGTGGGTGCCGAGATCCCTGCATATCCCGAGACCCCGGCCACCTCTTGCATAGCACACGACCCCGACCAGTGGGGAAGTTGTGCTTTGGCCCATTTCTGAGCCAACCATCAAGCAGCATCCGTGCCAAAGCTCAGCCCCCTAGTCCACTTCGGTGGCCCGTGGGAGCCCTTTTACGCACTCCATTTTGCTGCCCTCCGCGGTCCCTTGTCTCTCGACTTGTGGGCCCTGACGGAGGAAAACCTATCTTTCCAAGAGTTCCCCTGGTTGCTCCAGGCCTGCTCTACGCTCCCTGCAAAGGAGAGCACCCTCCGACCTCGTGGGTCTGCACCAGCAGCTGCTTTGTCCATCTTGCGTGGGTTGCGGTTGCCAATGCTTAGTGGATCCAATCGGGACACTAACACCGCAGCGACCCTCAGCCGACGTGAGACAGTCGCCCTCCAGAAGCTGGCCTTCCTTGAAGCCTCCCGGAGCCCGTGACTGCAGAGCCCAGCTGTACCTTCCACACCTGAAGCACCCGACATCCACGAGCTCCTTCCTGTGAGCTCCCTGGTCACTGTGCTGTGACCCAGACTCTGTCCCCTCTGCTTTCAGGTTCACCTTTATCTTCCCTTCAACTTTAATCTTCACGACTTCAACGACGCTTTCAGCTAGCAGCAGTTTGGACTACATTTCCATAAAAAATCAGCCCGCGACCCGACACCAGAATCGACCTATGCACCCGGCTTCCCTGGGGCAGGTAACAGTGGTACTTCGGTACTCCCGTGGTGGTGGGCTCTCCAAAGCCTTAAGTCTCAAGCCTTAACTTTGTACTGTTGTTAGAAGTGTCCTTAAACCTTAATTATTCAACCGCGACATTCTCCATAGGCTAACATTGCGATCCCTAAGGCAACTTCTCGCACTGCACACGCCTCCCGTGGGTCCCCTTCCTCTTAACTGTGGGTGGATTCTGAAGGGGCAAGCGATCCTGAATGCCCTAGGCATTGCCTGTAGAATTGTCGTGGTTCTTGTACCACTATTTTAGTATATGGTTTGGTCCCCCCCTGGGGCCCATTGATTTCTGTGCTATTTATTGTGTTTATAAATGCTTGTTTGAAGTGTAACTTTGCCACTAGCCACATAAAGTGACTGTGGGATTCTGCCTAGAATAAATACATATATTTTATATATATACCTGTGTGGGCTACTCTTTCATTTGGATATTCA
This sequence comes from Triturus cristatus, assembly GCF_964204655.1. Classification (NCBI taxonomy): domain Eukaryota; kingdom Metazoa; phylum Chordata; class Amphibia; order Caudata; family Salamandridae; genus Triturus; species Triturus cristatus. Next base: position 25,259 of record NW_028188344.1, read on the forward strand.
AGAGGTTATTATGGTAAAACAATAAGCTTAACACTCCTTCAAGACTTAGCCTGAAGGCTGCTCTCCACAGCTACCACTAGGATAGCTTTCTTTAAACGTTGTCTTAAACCTATCATCAATAAGAGTCAAATTGGACTGGTGCAAGGTGTCCCTATAACTAGGAACAGCATATGCCAGGCCAACTTCTCACATAGAGTGAGTAGTAGAGAGTAGTAGAGAGTGAGTAGTAGAGAGTAGTAGAGAGAGAGTAGTAGAGAGTGAGTAGTAGAGAGTAGTAGAGAGAGTAGTAGAGAGTGAGTAGTAGAGTAGTAGAGAGTGAGTGGTAGAGAGAATTAGAGAGTAGTAGAATGAGTAGTAGAGAGTAGTAGAGAGTGAGTAGTAGAGAGAGTAGTAGAGAGTAGTAGAGTAGTAGAGAGTGAGTAGTAGAGAGAGTAGTAGAGAGTAGTAGAGAGTGAGTAGTAGAGAGTAGTAGAGAGTGAGTAGTAGAGTGAGTAGTAGAGAGTGAGTAGTAGAGAGTGAGTAGTAGAGAGTGAGCAGTAGAGTGGGTAGTAGAGAGTATTAGAGAGTAGTAGAGAGAGAGTAGTAGAGAGTGAGTAGTAGAGAGTAGTAGAGAGTGAGTAGTAGAAGGTTCTAGAGAGTGAATTGTAGAGAGTGAGTAGGAGAGAGTGAGTAGTAGAGAGTAGGAAAGAGTGAGTAGTAGAGAGTGAGTAGTAGAGAGAAAGCAGTAGAGAGTGAGTAGTACAGAGTAGTAGAGAGTGATTAGTAGAGAGAGTAGTAGAGAGCAGTAGAGAGTGAGTAGTAAAGAGTAGTAGAGAGAGAGTAGTAGGGAGTAGTAGAGAGTTAGTAGTAGAGAGTGAGTAGTAGAGAGTAGTGTAGTAGTAGAGAGTGAGTAGTAGAGAGTAGTAGAGAGTGAGTAGTAGAGTGAGTAGTAGGTAGTAGTACAGAGTGAGTAGTAGAGTGAGAAGTAGAGAGTAGTAGCAGTAGTAGAGTGAGTAGTAGAGAGCGTATAGTAGAGAGTAGTAGAGAGTAGTAGAGAGTGAGTAGTAGAGAGTGAGTAGTAGAGAGTGGTAGAGAGTGAGTAGTAGAGAGTGAATAGTAGAGAGTGAGTAGCAGAGAGTGAGTAGCAGAGAGAGAGTAGTAGAGAGTGAGTAGTAGAGTGAGTAGTAGAGAGTAGTAGAGAGAGTAGTAGAGAGTAGTAGCAATAGTAGAGTGAGTAGTAGAGAGTGAGTCGTAGAGAGTAGTAGAGAGAGAGTAGTAGAGAGAGAGTAGTAGAGAGTAGTAGAGAGTGAGTAGTAGAAGGTTGTAGAGAGTGAGTTGTAGAGAGTGAGTAGGAGAGAGAGTAGTAGAGAGTGTGTAGTAGAGAGTAGGAGAGAGTGAGAAGTAGAGAGTGAGTAGTAGAGAGAAAGCAGTAGAGAGTGAGTTGTAGAGAGTGAGTAGGAGAGAGAGTAGTAGAGAGTGTGTAGTACAGAGTAGTAGAGAGTGAGTAGTAGAGAGAGCAGTAGAGAGTGAGTAGTAGAGAGAGAGTAGTAGAGAGTTAGTAGTAGAGAGTGAGTAGTAGAGAGTAGTGGAGTAGTAGAGAGTGAGTAGTAGAGTGAGTAGTAGGTAGTAGTACAGAGTTAGTAGTAGAGTGAGTAGTAGAGAGTAGTAGATAGTGAGTAGTAGAAGGTTGTAGAGAGTGAGTTGTAGAGAGTGAGTAGGAGAGAGAGTAGTAGAGAGTAGTAGAGAGTGAGTAGTAGAGAGAGTAGTAGAGTAGTAGAGAGTTGAGTTGTAGAGAGTGATTAGTAGAAAGTAGTAGAGAGCGAGTAGTAGAGAGTCAGTAGTGGAGAGTGAGTAGTAGAGAGCAGTAGAGAGCGAGTAGTAGAGAGTGAGTAGTAGAGAGTGAGTAGAGAGTGGGTAGTAGAGAGAGAGTAGTATAGAGTGAGTAGTAGAGTAATAGAGAGTGAGTGGTAGAGAGAAGTAGAGAGTAGTAGAGTGAGAAGTAGAGAGTAGTAGAGAGTGAGTAGTAGAGAGTAGTAGAGAGAGTAGTAGAGAGTGAGTAGTAGAGTAGTAGAGAGTGCGTGGTAGGGAGAATTAGAGAGTAGTAGAATGAGTAGTAGAGTGTAGTAGAGAGTGAGTAGTAGAGGGAGTAGTAGAGAGTAGTAGAGTAGTAGAGAGTGTGTAGTAGAGAGTGAGTAGTAGAGAGAGTAGTAGAGAGTAGTAGAGTAGTAGAGAGTGAGTAGTAGAGAGTAGTAGAGAGAGAGTAGTAGAGAGTGAATAGTAGAGAGTGAGTAGCAGCGAGAGAGTAGTAGAGAGTGAGTAGTAGAGTGAGTAGTAGAGTTGTAGAGAGAGTAGGAGAGAGTAGTAGCAATAGTAGAGTGAGTAGTAGAGAGTGAGTAGTAGAGAGTAGTAGAGGGAGAGTAGTAGAGAGTGAGCAGTTGAGAGTAGGAGAGAGTGAGTAGTAGAAGGTTGTAGAGAGTGAGTTGTAGAGAGTGAGTAGGAGAGAGAGTAGTAGAGAGTGAGTAGTAGAGAGTAGTAGAGAGTGAGTAGTAGAGAGAGAGCAGTAGAGAGTGAGTAGTAGAGAGTAGTAGAGAGTGAGTAGTAGAGAGTGAGTAGTAGAGAGAGAGTAGAAGGGAGTAGTGGAGTAGTAGAGAGTGAGTAGTAGAGAGTGAGTAGTGGAGTAGTAGAGAGTGAGTAGTAGAGAGCCAGTAGTAGATAGTTGTAGAGAGTGAGTTGTAGGGAGTGAGTAGTAGAGAGAGAAAGTCGTAGAGAGTGAGTAGTAGAGAGTAGTAGCGAGTGAGTTGTAGAGAGAGAGTAGTAGAGAGTGAGTAGTAGAGAGAGAGTAGTAGGGAGTAGTAGAGTAGTAGAGAGTGAGTAGTAGAGAGTAGTGGAGTAGTAGAGAGTGAGTAGTAGAGATTGATTAGTAGATTGGGTAGTAGGGAATAGTACAGAGTGAGTAGTAGAGTGAGTAGTAGAGAGCGAGTAGTAGAGAGCAAGTAGTAGAGAGTGTGTAGTAGAGAGTGAGTAGTAGAGAGTATTAGAGTAGTAGAGAGTGAGTAGTAGAGAGTGATTAGTAGAAAGTAGTAGAGAGCGAGTAGTAGAGAGTGAGTAGTGGAGAGTGAGTAGTAGAGAGCAGTAGAGAGCGAGTAGTAGAGAGTGAGTAGTAGAGAGTGAATACTAGAGAGTGAGTAGTAAAGAGTGGGTAGTAGAGCGAGTAGTAGAGAGTGAGTATTAGAGAGAGAGTAGTAGAGAGAGAGTAGTAGAGTGAGTAGTAGAGTAAGAGAGAGTGAGTGGTAGAGAGTAATAGAGAGTAGTAGATTGAGTAGTAGAGAGTGAGTAGTAGAGAGTGAGTAGTAGAGAGTAGTAGTTGAGAGTAGTAGAGAGTGAGTAGTAGAGCGAGAGTAGTAGAGAGTGAGTAGTAGAGAGCAGTAGAGAGTGAGTAGTAGAGAGTGAATTGCAGAGAGTGAGTAGCATAGAGAGAGTAGTAGAGTGAGCAGTGAAGTGAGTAGTAGAGAGTAGTAGAGAGTAGTAGAGAGAGTAGTAGAGAGTAGTAGCAGTAGTAGAGTGAGTAGTAGAGAGTGAATAGTAGAGAGTAGTAGAGAGTAGTAGAGAGAGAGTAGTAGAGAGTGCTAGAGAGTGAGAAGTAGAAGGTTGTAGAGAGTGAGTTATAGAGAGTGAGTAGGAGAGAGAGTAGTAAAGAGTGAGTAGTAGAGAGTCGTAGAGAGAGAGTAGTAGAGAGTGAGTAGTAGAGAGCAGTAGAGACTGAGTAGTAGAGAGTAGTAGAGAGTGAGTAGTAGAGAGTGAGTAGTAGAGAGAGAGTAGAAGGGAGTAGTAGCGTAGTAGAAAGTAAGTAGTAGAGAGTGAGTAGTAGAGAGTAGTGGAGTAGTAGAGAGTCAGTAGTAGAGAGTAGTGGAGTAGTAGAGAGTGAGTAGTAGAGAGTAGTAGAGTGTGAGTAGTAGAGAGTTGTAGAGAGTGAGTTGTAGAGAGTGAGTAGTAGAGAGAGAGAGTAGTAGAGAGTGAGTAGTAGAGAGCAGTAGAGAGTGAGTATTATAAAAATTAGAGAGTGATTAGTAGAGAGTAAGTAGTAGAGAGAGAGTAGTAGTGAGTAGTAGAGAGTGAGTAGTAGAGAGTAGTCGAGAGTGAGTAGTAGGGAGTAGTACAGAGTGAGTAGTAGAGTGAGAAGTAGAGAGTAGTAGCAGTAGTAGAGTGAGTAGTAGAGAGCGTATAGTAGAGAGTAGTAGAGAGTAGTAGAGAGTGAGTAGTAGAGAGTGGTAGAGAGTGAGTAGTAGAGAGTGAATAGTAGAGAGTGAGTAGCAGAGAGTGAGTAGCAGAGAGAGAGTAGTAGAGAGTGAGTAGTAGAGTGAGTAGTAGAGAGTAGTAGAGAGAGTAGTAGAGAGTAGTAGCAATAGTAGAGTGAGTAGTAGAGAGTGAGTCGTAGAGAGAAGTAGAGAGAGAGTAGTAGAGAGAGAGTAGTAGAGAGTAGTAGAGAGTGAGTAGTAGAAGGTTGTAGAGAGTGAGTTGTAGAGAGTGAGTAGGAGAGAGAGTAGTAGAGAGTGTGTAGTAGAGAGTAGGAGAGATTGAGAAGTAGAGAGTGAGTAGTAGAGAGAAAGCAGTAGAGAGTGAGTTGTAGAGAGTGAGTAGGAGAGAGAGTAGTAGAGAGTGTGTAGTACAGAGTAGTCGAGAGTGAGTAGTAGAGAGAGTAGTAGAGAGCAGTAGAGAGTGAGTAGTAGAGAGTAGTAGATAGAGAGTAGTAGGGAGTAGTAGAGTAGTAGAGAGTTAGTAGTAGAGAGTGAGTATTAGAGAGTAGTGGAGTAGTAGAGAGTGAGTAGTAGAGTGAGTAGTAGGTAGTAGTACAGAGTTAGTAGTAGAGTGAGTAGTAGAGAGTAGTAGAGAGTGAGTAGTAGAAGGTTGTAGAGAGTGAGTTGTAGAGAGTGAGTAGGAGAGAGAGTAGTAGAGAGTAGTAGAGAGTGAGTAGTAGAGAGAGTAGTAGAGTAGTAGAGAGTTGAGTTGTAGAGAGTGATTAGTAGAAAGTAGTAGAGAGCGAGTAGTAGAGAGTCAGTAGTGGAGAGTGAGTAGTAGAGAGCATTAGAGAGCGAGTAGTAGAGAGTGAGTAGTAGAGAGTGAGTAGAGAGTGGGTAGTAGAGAGAGAGTAGTATAGAGTGAGTAGTAGAGTAATAGAGAGTGAGTGGTAGAGAGAAGTAGAGAGTAGTAGAGTGAGAAGTAGAGAGTAGTAGAGAGTGAGTAGTAGAGAGTAGTAGAGAGAGTAGTAGAGAGTGAGTAGTAGAGTAGTAGAGAGTGTGTGGTAGGGAGAATTAGAGAGTAGTAGAATGAGTAGTAGAGTGTAGTAGAGAGTGAGTAGTAGAGGGAGTAGTAGAGAGTAGTAGAGTAGTAGAGAGTGTGTAGTAGAGAGTGAGTAGTAGAGAGAGTAGTAGAGAGTAGTAGAGTAGTAGAGAGTGAGTAGTAGAGAGTAGTAGAGAGAGAGTAGTAGAGAGTGAATAGTAGAGAGTGAGTAGCAGCGAGAGAGTAGTAGAGAGTGAGTAGTAGAGTGAGTAGTAGAGTTGTAGAGAGAGTAGGAGAGAGTATTAGCAATAGTAGAGTGAGTAGTAGAGAGTGAGTAGTAGAGAGTAGTAGAGGGAGAGTAGTAGAGAGTGAGCAGTAGAGAGTAGGAGAGAGTGAGTAGTAGAAGGTTGTAGAGAGTGAGTTGTAGAGAGTGAGTAGGAGAGAGAGTAGTAGAGAGTGAGTAGTAGAGAGTAGTAGAGAGTGAGTAGTAGAGAGAGAGCAGTAGAGAGTGAGTAGTAGAGAGTAGTAGAGAGTGAGTAGTAGAGAGTGAGTAGTAGAGAGAGAGTAGAAGGGAGTAGCTAGAGTAGTAGAGAGTGAGTAGTAGAGAGTGAGTAGTGGAGTAGTAGAGAGTGAGTAGTAGAGAGCCAGTAGTAGATAGTTGTAGAGAGTGAGTAGTAGAGAGAGAAAGTCGTAGAGAGTGAGTAGTAGAGAGTAGTAGCGAGTGAGTTGTAGAGAGAGAGTAGTAGAGAGTGAGTAGTAGAGAGAGAGTAGTAGGGAGTAGTAGAGTAGTAGAGAGTGAGTAGTAGAGAGTAGTGGAGTAGTAGAGAGTGAGTAGTAGAGATTGATTAGTAGATTGGGTAGTAGGGAATAGTACAGAGTGAGTAGTAGAGTGAGTAGTAGAGAGCGAGTAGTAGAGAGCAAGTAGTAGAGAGTGTGTAGTAGAGAGTGAGTAGTAGAGAGTATTAGAGTAGTAGAGAGTGAGTAGTAGAGAGTGATTAGTAGAAAGTAGTAGAGAGCGAGTAGTAGAGAGTGAGTAGTGGAGAGTGAGTAGTAGAGAGCAGTAGAGAGCGAGTAGTAGAGAGTGAGAGTAGTAGAGAGTGAATAGTAGAGAGTGAGTAGTAAAGAGTGGGTAGTAGAGCGAGTAGTAGAGAGTGAGTATTAGAGAGAGAGTAGTAGAGAGAGAGTAGTAGAGTGAGTAGTAGAGTAAGAGAGAGTGAGTGGTAGAGAGCAATAGAGAGTAGTAGATTGAGTAGTAGAGAGTGAGTAGTAGAGAGTGAGTAGTAGAGAGTAGTAGTTGAGAGTAGTAGAGAGTGAGTAGTAGAGCGAGAGTAGTAGAGAGTGAGTAGTAGAGAGCAGTAGAGAGTGAGTAGTAGAGAGTGAATTGCAGAGAGTGAGTAGCATAGAGAGAGTAGTAGAGTGAGCAGTGAAGTGAGTAGTAGAGAGTAGTAGAGAGTAGTAGAGAGAGTAGTAGAGAGTAGTAGCAGTAGTAGAGTGAGTAGTAGAGAGTGAATAGTAGAGAGTAGTAGAGAGTAGTAGAGAGTAGTAGAGAGAGAGTAGTAGAGAGTGCTAGAGAGTGAGAAGTAGAAGGTTGTAGAGAGTGAGTTATAGAGAGTGAGTAGAGAGAGAGAGTAGTAAAGAGTGAGTAGTAGAGAGTCGTAGAGAGAGAGTAGTAGAGAGTGAGTAGTAGAGAGCAGTAGAGACTGAGTAGTAGAGAGTAGTAGAGAGTGAGTAGTAGAGAGTGAGTAGTAGAGAGAGTAGAAGGGAGTAGTAGAGTAGTAGAAAGTAAGTAGTAGAGAGTGAGTAGTAGAGAGTAGTGGAGTAGTAGAGAGTCAGTAGTAGAGAGTAGTGGAGTAGTAGAGAGTGAGTAGTAGAGAGTAGTAGAGTGTGAGTAGTAGAGAGTTGTAGAGAGTGAGTTGTAGAGATTGAGTAGTAGAGAGAGAGAGTAGTAGAGAGTGAGTAGTAGAGAGCAGTAGAGAGTGAGTATTATAAAAAATTAGAGAGTGATTAGTAGAGAGTAAGTAGTAGAGAGAGAGTAGTAGTGAGTAGTAGAGAGTGAGTAGTAGAGAGTAGTCGAGAGTGAGTAGTAGGGAGTAGTACAGAGTGAGTAGTAGAGAGTAGTAGAGAGCGAGTAGTAGAGAGCAAGTAGTAGAGAGTGTGTAGTAGAGAGTGAGTAGTAGAGAGTATTAGAGTAGTAGAGAGTGAGTAGTAGAGAGTGATTAGTAGAAAGTAGTAGAGAGCGAGTAGAAGAGAGTGAGTAGTGGAGAGAGTAGTAGAGTAGTAGAGAGTTGAGTTGTAGAGAGTGATTAGTAGAAAGTAGTAGAGAGCGAGTAGTAGAGAGTGAGTAGTGGAGAGTGAGTAGTAGAGAGCAGTAGAGAGCGAGTAGTAGAGAGTGAGTAGTAGAGAGTGAGTAGAGAGTGGGTAGTAGAGAGAGAGTAGTATAGAGTGAGTAGTAGAGTAATAGAGAATGAGTGGTAGAGAGAAGTAGAGAGTAGTAGAGTGAGTAGTAGAGAGCAGTAGAGAGTGAGTAGTAGAGAGTAGTAGAAAGACAGTAGTAGAGAGTGAGCAGTAGAGAGTAGTAGAGAGAGTAGTAGAGAGTGAGTAGTAGAGTAGTAGAGTGTGTGGTAGAGAGAATTAGAGAGTAGTAGAATGAGTAGTAGAGTGTAGTAGAGGTGAGTAGTAGAGAGAGTAGTAGAGAGTAGTAGAGTAGTAGAGAGTTAGTAGTAGAGAGTGAGTAGTAGAGAGAGTAGAAGAGTAGTAGAGTAGTAGAGAGTGAGTAGTAGAGAGTGAGTAGTAGAGAGAGTAGTAGAGAGTAGTAGAGTAGCAGAGAGTGAGTAGTAGAGAGTGAGTAGCAGCGAGGAGAGTAGTAGAGAGTGAGTAGTAGAGTGATTAGTAGAGAGTTGTAGAGAGAGTAGGAGAGAGTAGTAGCAATAGTAGAGTGAGTAGTAGAGAGTGAGTAGTAGAGAGTAGTAGAGGAGAGTAGTAGAGAGTGAGCAGTAGAGAGTAGGAGAGAGTGAGTAGTAGAAGGTTGTAGAGAGTGAGTTGTAGAGAGTGAGTAGGAGAGAGTGAGTAGTAGAGAGTAGTAGAGAGTGAGTAGTAGAGAGAGAGCAGTAGAGAGTGAGTAGTAGAGAGTAGTAGAGAGTGAGTAGTAGAGAGTGAGTAGTAGAGAGAGAGTAGAAGGGAGTAGTAGAGTAGTAGAGAGTGAGTAGTAGAGAGTGAGTAGTAGAGAGTAGTGGAGTAGTAGAGAGTGAGTATTAGAGAGCGAGTAGTAGAGAGTTGTAGAGAGTGAGTTGTAGAGAGTGAGTAGTAGAGAGAGAGAGTAGTAGAGAGTGAGTAGTAGAGAGTAGTAGCGAGTGAGTTGTAGAGAGAGAGTAGTAGAGAGTGAGTAGTAGAGAGTGAGTAGTAGAGAGAGAGTAGTAGGGAGTAGTAGAGTAGTAGAGAGTGAGTAGTAGAGAGTAGTGGAGTAGTAGAGAGTGAGTAGTAGAGATTGATTAGTAGATTGGGTAGTAGGGAATAGTACAGAGTGAGTAGTAGAGTGAGTAGTAGAGAGCGAGTAGTAGAGAGCAAGTAGTAGAGAGTGTGTAGTAGAGAGTGAGTAGTAGAGAGTATTAGAGTAGTAGAGAGTGAGTAGTAGAGAGTGATTAGTAGAAAGTAGTAGAGAGCGAGTAGTAGAGAGTGAGTAGTGGAGACGTGAGTAGTAGAGAGCAGTAGAGAGCGAGTAGTAGAGAGTGAGTAGTAGAGAGAGAGTAGTAGAGAGAGAGTAGTAGAGTGAGTAGTAGAGTAAGAGAGAGTGAGTGGTAGAGAGTAATAGAGAGTAGTAGATTGAGTAGTAGAGAGTGAGTAGTAGGGAGTGAGTAGTAGAGAGTAGTAGTTGAGAGTAGTAGAGAGTGAGTAGTAGAGCGAGAGTAGTAGAGAGTGAGTAGTAGAGAGCAGTAGAGAGTGAGTAGTAGAGAGTGAATAGCAGAGAGTGAGTAGCATAGAGAGAGTAGTAGAGAGTGAGCAGTGAAGTGAGTAGTAGAGAGTAGTAGAGAGTAGTAGAGAGAGTAGTAGAGAGTAGTAGCAGTAGTAGAGTGAGTAGTAGAAAGTGAATAGTAGAGAGTAGTAAGAGTAGTAGAGAGAGAGTAGTAGAGAGTGCTAGAGAGTGAGTAGTAGAAGGTTGTAGAGAGTGAGTTGTAAGTGAGTAGTAGAGAGTAGTAGAGAGTGAGTAGTAGAGAGTCGTAGAGAGAGAGTAGTAGAGAGTGAGTAGTAGAGAGCAGTAGAGACTGAGTAGTAGAGAGTAGTAGAGAGTGAGTAGTAGAGAGTGAGTAGTAGAGAGAGAGTAGAAGTGAGTAGTAGAGAGTAGTGGAGTAGTAGAGAGTGAGTAGTAGAGAGTAGTAGAGTGTGAGTAGTAGAGAGTTGTAGAGAGTGAGTTGTATAGAGTGAGTAGTAGAGAGAGAGAGTAGTAGAGAGTGAGTAGTAGAGAGCAGTAGAGAGTGAGTATTATAAAAAATTAGAGAGTGATTAGTAGAGAGTGAGTAGTAGAGAGAGAGTAGTAGTGAGTAGTAGAGAGTGAGTAGTAGAGAGTAGTCGAGAGTGAGTAGTAGGGAGTAGTACAGAGTGAGTAGTAGAGAGTAGTAGAGAGCGAGTAGTAGATAGCAAGTAGTAGAGAGTGTGTAGTAGAGAGTGAGTAGTAGAGAGTATTAGAGTAGTAGAGAGTGAGTAGTAGAGAGTGATTAGTAGAAAGTAGTAGAGAGCGAGTAGTAGAGAGTGAGTAGTGGAGAGAGTAGTAGAGAGTTGAGTTGTAGAGAGTGATTAGTAGAAAGTAGTAGAGAGCGAGTAGTAGAGAGTGAGTAGTGGAGAGTGAGTAGTAGAGAGCAGTAGAGAGCGAGTAGTAGAGAGTGAGTAGTAGAGAGTGAGTAGAGAGTGGGTAGTAGAGAGAGAGTAGTATAGAGTGAGTAGTAGAGTAATAGAGAGTGAGTGGTAGAGAGAAGTAGAGAGTAGTAGAGTGAGTAGTAGAGAGCAGTAGAGAGTGAGTAGTAGAGAGTAGTAGCGAGAGAGTAGTAGAGAGTGAGCAGTAGAGAGTAGTAGAGAGAGTAGTAGAGAGTGAGTAGTAGAGTAGTAGAGAGTGTGTGGTAGAGAGAATTAGTAGTAGAGTGTAGTAGAGAGTGAGTAGTAGAGAGAGAAGTAGAGAGTAGTAGAGTAGTAGAGAGTGAGTAGTAGAGAGTGAGTAGTAGAGAGAGTAGTAGAGAGTAGTAGAGTAGTAGAGAGTGAGTAGTAGAGAGTGAGTAGTAGAGAGAGTAGTAGACAGTAGTAGAGTAGCAGAGAGTGAGTAGTAGAGAGTGAGTAGCAGCGAGAGAGTAGTAGAGAGTGAGTAGTAGAGTGATTAGTAGAGAGTTGTAGAGAGAGTAGGAGAGAGTAGTAGCAATAGTAGAGTGAGTAGTAGAGAGTGAGTAGTAGAGAGTGAGTAGTAGAGAGAGAGTAGTAGGGAGTAGTAGAGTAGTAGAGAGTGAGTAGTAGAGAGTAGTGGAGTAGTAGAGAGTGAGTAGTAGAGATTGATTAGTAGATTGGGTAGTAGGGAATAGTACAGAGTGAGTAGTAGAGTGAGTAGTAGAGAGCGAGTAGTAGAGAGCAAGTAGTAGAGAGTGTGTAGTAGAGAGTGAGTAGTAGAGAGTATTAGAGTAGTAGAGAGTGAGTAGTAGAGAGTGATTAGTAGAAAGTAGTAGAGAGCGAGTAGTAGAGAGTGAGTAGTGGAGAGTGAGTAGTAGAGAGCAGTAGAGAGCGAGTAGTAGAGAGTGAGTAGTAGAGAGAGAGTAGTAGAGAGAGAGTAGTAGAGTGAGTAGTAGAGTAAGAGAGAGTGAGTGGTAGAGAGTAATAGAGAGTAGTAGATTGAGTAGTAGAGAGTGAGTAGTAGGGAGTGAGTAGTAGAGAGTAGTAGTTGAGAGTAGTAGAGAGTAAGTAGTAGAGCGAGAGTAGTAGAGAGTGAGTAGTAGAGAGCAGTAGAGAGTGAGTAGTAGAGAGTGAATAGCAGAGAGTGAGTAGCATAGAGAGAGTAGTAGAGAGTGAGCAGTGAAGTGAGTAGTAGAGAGTAGTAGAGAGTAGTAGAGAGAGTAGTAGAGAGTAGTAGCAGTAGAGGAGTGAGTAGTAGAAAGTGAATAGTAGAGAGTAGTAGAGAGTAGTAGAGAGAGAGTAGTAGAGAGTGCTAGAGAGTGAGTAGTAGAAGGTTGTAGAGAGTGAGTTGTAGAGAGTGAGTAGGAGAGAGAGTAGTAGAGAGTGAGTAGTAGAGAGTAGTAGAGAGTGAGTAGTAGAGAGTCGTAGAGAGAGAGTAGTAGAGAGTGAGTAGTAGAGAGCAGTAGAGACTGAGTAGTAGAGAGTAGTAGAGAGTGAGTAGTAGAGAGTGAGTAGTAGAGAGAGAGTAGAAGTGAGTAGTAGAGAGTAGTGGAGTAGTAGAGAGTGAGTAGTAGAGAGTAGTAGAGTGTGAGTAGTAGAGAGTTGTAGAGAGTGAGTTGTATAGAGTGAGTAGTAGAGAGAGAGAGTAGTAGAGAGTGAGTAGTAGAGAGCAGTAGAGAGTGAGTATTATAAAAAATTAGAGAGTGATTAGTAGAGAGTGAGTAGTAGAGAGAGAGTAGTAGTGAGTAGTAGAGAGTGAGTAGTAGAGAGTAGTCGAGAGTGAGTAGTAGGGAGTAGTACAGAGTGAGTAGTAGAGAGTAGTAGAGAGCGAGTAGTAGATAGCAAGTAGTAGAGAGTGTGTAGTAGAGAGTGAGTAGTAGAGAGTATTAGAGTAGTAGAGAGTGAGTAGTAGAGAGTGATTAGTAGAAAGTAGTAGAGAGCGAGTAGTAGAGAGTGAGTAGTGGAGAGAGTAGTAGAGAGTTGAGTTGTAGAGAGTGATTAGTAGAAAGTAGTAGAGAGCGAGTAGTAGAGAGTGAGTAGTGGAGAGTGAGTAGTAGAGAGCAGTAGAGAGCGAGTAGTAGAGAGTGAGTAGTAGAGAGTGAGTAGAGAGTGGGTAGTAGAGAGAGAGTAGTATAGAGTGAGTAGTAGAGTAATAGAGAGTGAGTGGTAGAGAGAAGTAGAGAGTAGTAGAGTGAGTAGTAGAGAGCAGTAGAGAGTGAGTAGTAGAGAGTAGTAGCGAGAGAGTAGTAGAGAGTGAGCAGTAGAGAGTAGTAGAGAGAGTAGTAGAGAGTGAGTAGTAGAGTAGTAGAGAGTGTGTGGTAGAGAGAATTAGTAGTAGAGTGTAGTAGAGAGTGAGTAGTAGAGAGAGAAGTAGAGAGTAGTAGAGTAGTAGAGAGTGAGTAGTAGAGAGTGAGTAGTAGAGAGAGTAGTAGAGAGTAGTAGAGTAGTAGAGAGTGAGTAGTAGAGAGTGAGTAGTAGAGAGAGTAGTAGACAGTAGTAGAGTAGCAGAGAGTGAGTAGTAGAGAGTGAGTAGCAGCGAGAGAGTAGTAGAGAGTGAGTAGTAGAGTGATTAGTAGAGAGTTGTAGAGAGAGTAGGAGAGAGTAGTAGCAATAGTAGAGTGAGTAGTAGAGAGTGAGTAGTAGAGAGTAGTAGAGGGAGAGTAGTAGAGAGTGAGCAGTAGAGAGTAGGAGTGAGTAGTAGAAGGTTGTAGAGAGTGAGTTGTAGAGAGTGAGTAGGAGAGAGAGTAGTAGAGAGTGAGTAGTAGAGAGTAGTAGAGAGTGAGTAGTAGAGAGAGAGCAGTAGAGAGTGAGTAGTAGAGAGTAGTAGAGAGTGAGTAGTAGAGAGTGAGTAGTAGAGAGAGAGTAGAAGGGAGTAGTAGAGTAGTAGAGAGTGAGTAGTAGAGAAGGAGTAGTAGAGAGTAGTGGAGTAGTAGAGAGTGAGTAGTAGAGAGCGAGTAGTAGAGAGTTGTAGAGAGTGAGTTGTAGAGAGTGAGTAGTAGAGAGAGAGAGTAGTAGAGAGTGAGTAGTAGAGAGTAGTAGCGAGTGAGTTGTAGAGAGAAAGTAGTAGAGAGTGAGTAGTAGAGAGTGAGTAGGAGAGAGTGAGTAGTAGAGAGTAGTAGAGAGTGAGTAGTAGAGAGAGAGCAGTAGAGAGTGAGTAGTAGAGAGTAGTAGAGAGTGAGTAGTAGAGAGTGAGTAGTAGAGAGAGAGTAGAAGGGAGTAGTAGAGTAGTAGAGAGTGAGTAGTAGAGAGTGAGTAGTAGAGAGTAGTGGAGTAGTAGAGAGTGAGTATTAGAGAGCGAGTAGTAGAGAGTTGTAGAGAGTGAGTTGTAGAGAGTGAGTAGTAGAGAGAGAGAGTAGTAGAGAGTGAGTAGTAGAGAGTAGTAGCGAGTGAGTTGTAGAGAGAGAGTAGTAGAGAGTGAGTAGTAGAGAGTGAGTAGTAGAGAGAGAGTAGTAGGGAGTAGTAGAGTAGTAGAGAGTGAGTAGTAGAGAGTAGTGGAGTAGTAGAGAGTGAGTAGTAGAGATTGATTAGTAGATTGGGTAGTAGGGAATAGTACAGAGTGAGTAGTAGAGTGAGTAGTAGAGAGCGAGTAGTAGAGAGCAAGTAGTAGAGAGTGTGTAGTAGAGAGTGAGTAGTAGAGAGTATTAGAGTAGTAGAGAGTGAGTAGTAGAGAGTGATTAGTAGAAAGTAGTAGAGAGCGAGTAGTAGAGAGTGAGTAGTGGAGAGTGAGTAGTAGAGAGCAGTAGAGAGCGAGTAGTAGAGAGTGAGTAGTAGAGAGAGAGTAGTAGAGAGAGAGTAGTAGAGTGAGTAGTAGAGTAAGAGAGAGTGAGTGGTAGAGAGTAATAGAGAGTAGTAGATTGAGTAGTAGAGAGTGAGTAGTAGGGAGTGAGTAGTAGAGAGTAGTAGTTGAGAGTAGTAGAGAGTGAGTAGTAGAGCGAGAGTAGTAGAGAGTGAGTAGTAGAGAGCAGTAGAGAGTGAGTAGTAGAGAGTGAATAGCAGAGAGTGAGTAGCATAGAGAGAGTAGTAGAGAGTGAGCAGTGAAGTGAGTAGTAGAGAGTAGTAGAGAGTAGTAGAGAGAGTAGTAGAGAGTAGTAGCAGTAGTAGAGTGAGTAGTAGAAAGTGAATAGTAGAGAGTAGTAGAGAGTAGTAGAGAGAGAGTAGTAGAGAGTGCTAGAGAGTGAGTAGTAGAAGGTTGTAGAGAGTGAGTTGTAGAGAGTGAGTAGGAGAGAGAGTAGTAGAGAGTGAGTAGTAGAGAGTAGTAGAGAGTGAGTAGTAGAGAGTCGTAGAGAGAGAGTAGTAGAGAGTGAGTAGTAGAGAGCAGTAGAGACTGAGTAGTAGAGAGTAGTAGAGAGTGAGTAGTAGAGAGTGAGTAGTAGAGAGAGAGTAGAAGTGAGTAGTAGAGAGTAGTGGAGTAGTAGAGAGTGAGTAGTAGAGAGTAGTAGAGTGTGAGTAGTAGAGAGTTGTAGAGAGTGAGTTGTATAGAGTGAGTAGTAGAGAGAGAGAGTAGTAGAGAGTGAGTAGTAGAGAGCAGTAGAGAGTGAGTATTATAAAAAATTAGAGAGTGATTAGTAGAGAGTGAGTAGTAGAGAGAGAGTAGTAGTGAGTAGTAGAGAGTGAGTAGTAGAGAGTAGTCGAGAGTGAGTAGTAGGGAGTAGTACAGAGTGAGTAGTAGAGAGTAGTAGAGAGCGAGTAGTAGATAGCAAGTAGTAGAGAGTGTATAGTAGAGAGTGAGTAGTAGAGAGTATTAGAGTAGTAGAGAGTGAGTAGTAGAGAGTGATTAGTAGAAAGTAGTAGAGAGCGAGTAGTAGAGAGTGAGTAGTGGAGAGAGTAGTAGAGAGTTGAGTTGTAGAGAGTGATTAGTAGAAAGTAGTAGAGAGCGAGTAGTAGAGAGTGAGTAGTGGAGAGTGAGTAGTAGAGAGCAGTAGAGAGCGAGTAGTAGAGAGTGAGTAGTAGAGAGTGAGTAGAGAGTGGGTAGTAGAGAGAGAGTAGTATAGAGTGAGTAGTAGAGTAATAGAGAGTGAGTGGTAGAGAGAAGTAGAGAGTAGTAGAGTGAGTAGTAGAGAGCAGTAGAGAGTGAGTAGTAGAGAGTAGTAGCGAGAGAGTAGTAGAGAGTGAGCAGTAGAGAGTAGTAGAGAGAGTAGTAGAGAGTGAGTAGTAGAGTAGTAGAGAGTGTGTGGTAGAGAGAATTAGTAGTAGAGTGTAGTAGAGAGTGAGTAGTAGAGAGAGAAGTAGAGAGTAGTAGAGTAGTAGAGAGTGAGTAGTAGAGAGTGAGTAGTAGAGAGAGTAGTAGAGAGTAGTAGAGTAGTAGAGAGTGAGTAGTAGAGAGTGAGTAGTAGAGAGAGTAGTAGACAGTAGTAGAGTAGCAGAGAGTGAGTAGTAGAGAGTGAGTAGCAGCGAGAGAGTAGTAGAGAGTGAGTAGTAGAGTGATTAGTAGAGAGTTGTAGAGAGAGTAGGAGAGAGTAGTAGCAATAGTAGAGTGAGTAGTAGAGAGTGAGTAGTAGAGAGTAGTAGAGGGAGAGTAGTAGAGAGTGAGCAGTAGAGAGTAGGAGTGAGTAGTAGAAGGTTGTAGAGAGTGAGTTGTAGAGAGTGAGTAGGAGAGAGAGTAGTAGAGAGTGAGTAGTAGAGAGTAGTAGAGAGTGAGTAGTAGAGAGAGAGCAGTAGAGAGTGAGTAGTAGAGAGTAGTAGAGAGTGAGTAGTAGAGAGTGAGTAGTAGAGAGAGAGTAGAAGGGAGTAGTAGAGTAGTAGAGAGTGAGTAGTAGAGAAGGAGTAGTAGAGAGTAGTGGAGTAGTAGAGAGTGAGTAGTAGAGAGCGAGTAGTAGAGAGTTGTAGAGAGTGAGTTGTAGAGAGTGAGTAGTAGAGAGAGAGAGTAGTAGAGAGTGAGTAGTAGAGAGTAGTAGCGAGTGAGTTGTAGAGAGAAAGTAGTAGAGAGTGAGTAGTAGAGAGTGAGTAGTAGAGCGAGAGTAGTAGGGAGTAGTAGAGTAGTAGAGAGTGAGTAGTAGAGAGTAGTGGAGTAGTAGAGAGTGAGTAGTAGAGATTGATTAGTAGATTGGGTAGTAGGGAATAGTACAGAGTGAGTAGTAGAGTGAGTAGTAGAGAGCGAGTAGTAGAGAGCAAGTAGTAGAGAGTGTGTAGTAGAGAGTGAGTAGTAGAGAGTATTAGAGTAGTAGAGAGTGAGTAGTAGAGAGTGATTAGTAGAATGTAGTAGAGAGCGAGTAGTAGAGAGTGAGTAGTGGAGAGTGAGTAGTAGAGAGCAGTAGAGAGCGAGTAGTAGAGAGTGAGTAGTAGAGAGTGAATAGTAGAGAGTGAGTAGTAGAGAGTGGGTAGTAGAGCGAGTAGTAGAGAGTGAGTAGTAGAGAGAGAGTAGTAGAGAGCAGTAGAGAGTGAGTATTATAAAAAATTAGAGTGATTAGTAGAGAGTAAGTAGTAGAGAGAGAGTAGTAGTGAGTAGTAGAGAGTGAGTAGTAGAGAGTAGTCGAGAGTGAGTAGTAGGGAGTAGTACAGAGTGAGTAGTAGAGAGTAGTAGAGAGCGAGTAGTAGAGAGCAAGTAGTAGAGAGTGTGTAGTAGAGAGTGAGTAGTAGAGAGTATTAGAGTAGTAGAGAGTGAGTAGTAGAGAGTGATTAGTAGAAAGTAGTAGAGAGCGAGTAGTAGAGAGTGAGTAGTGGAGAGAGTAGTAGAGTAGTAGAGAGTTGAGTTGTAGAGAGTGATTAGTAGAAAGTAGTAGAGAGCGAGTAGTAGAGAGTGAGTAGTGGAGAGTGAGTAGTAGAGAGCAGTAGAGAGCGAGTAGTAGAGAGTGAGTAGTAGAGAGTGAGTAGAGAGTGGGTAGTAGAGAGAGAGTAGTATAGAGTGAGTAGTAGAGTAATAGAGAATGAGTGGTAGAGAGAAGTAGAGAGTAGTAGAGTGAGTAGTAGAGAGCAGTAGAGAGTGAGTAGTAGAGAGTAGTAGAAAGACAGTAGTAGAGAGTGAGCAGTAGAGAGTAGTAGAGAGAGTAGTAGAGAGTGAGTAGTAGAGTAGTAGAGAGTGTGTGGTAGAGAGAATTAGAGAGTAGTAGAATGAGTAGTAGAGTGTAGTAGAGAGTGAGTAGTAGAGAGAGTAGTAGAGAGTAGTAGAGTAGTAGAGAGTTAGTAGTAGAGAGTGAGTAGTAGAGAGAGTAGTAGAGAGTAGTAGAGTAGTAGAGAGTGAGTAGTAGAGAGTGAGTAGTAGAGAGAGTAGTAGAGAGTAGTAGAGTAGCAGAGAGTGAGTAGTAGAGAGTGAGTAGCAGCGAGAGAGTAGTAGAGAGTGAGTAGTAGAGTGATTAGTAGAGAGTTGTAGAGAGAGTAGGAGAGAGTAGTAGCAATAGTAGAGTGAGTAGTAGAGAGTGAGTAGTAGAGAGTAGTAGAGGGAGAGTAGTAGAGAGTGAGCAGTAGAGAGTAGGAGAGAGTGAGTAGTAGAAGGTTGTAGAGAGTGAGTTGTAGAGAGTGAGTAGGAGAGAGTGAGTAGTAGAGAGTAGTAGAGAGTGAGTAGTAGAGAGAGAGCAGTAGAGAGTGAGTAGTAGAGAGTAGTAGAGAGTGAGTAGTAGAGAGTGAGTAGTAGAGAGAGAGTAGAAGGGAGTAGTAGAGTAGTAGAGAGTGAGTAGTAGAGAGTGAGTAGTAGAGAGTAGTGGAGTAGTAGAGAGTGAGTATTAGAGAGCGAGTAGTAGAGAGTTGTAGAGAGTGAGTTGTAGAGAGTGAGTAGTAGAGAGAGAGAGTAGTAGAGAGTGAGTAGTAGAGAGTAGTAGCGAGTGAGTTGTAGAGAGAGAGTAGTAGAGAGTGAGTAGTAGAGAGTGAGTAGTAGAGAGAGAGTAGTAGGGAGTAGTAGAGTAGTAGAGAGTGAGTAGTAGAGAGTAGTGGAGTAGTAGAGAGTGAGTAGTAGAGATTGATTAGTAGATTGGGTAGTAGGGAATAGTACAGAGTGAGTAGTAGAGTGAGTAGTAGAGAGCGAGTAGTAGAGAGCAAGTAGTAGAGAGTGTGTAGTAGAGAGTGAGTAGTAGAGAGTATTAGAGTAGTAGAGAGTGAGTAGTAGAGAGTGATTAGTAGAAAGTAGTAGAGAGCGAGTAGTAGAGAGTGAGTAGTGGAGAGTGAGTAGTAGAGAGCAGTAGAGAGCGAGTAGTAGAGAGTGAGTAGTAGAGAGAGAGTAGTAGAGAGAGAGTAGTAGAGTGAGTAGTAGAGTAAGAGAGAGTGAGTGGTAGAGAGTAATAGAGAGTAGTAGATTGAGTAGTAGAGAGTGAGTAGTAGGGAGTGAGTAGTAGAGAGTAGTAGTTGAGAGTAGTAGAGAGTGAGTAGTAGAGCGAGAGTAGTAGAGAGTGAGTAGTAGAGAGCAGTAGAGAGTGAGTAGTAGAGAGTGAATAGCAGAGAGTGAGTAGCATAGAGAGAGTAGTAGAGAGTGAGCAGTGAAGTGAGTAGTAGAGAGTAGTAGAGAGTAGTAGAGAGAGTAGTAGAGAGTAGTAGCAGTAGTAGAGTGAGTAGTAGAAAGTGAATAGTAGAGAGTAGTAGAGAGTAGTAGAGAGAGAGTAGTAGAGAGTGCTAGAGAGTGAGTAGTAGAAGGTTGTAGAGAGTGAGTTGTAGAGAGTGAGTAGGAGAGAGAGTAGTAGAGAGTGAGTAGTAGAGAGTAGTAGAGAGTGAGTAGTAGAGAGTCGTAGAGAGAGAGTAGTAGAGAGTGAGTAGTAGAGAGCAGTAGAGACTGAGTAGTAGAGAGTAGTAGAGAGTGAGTAGTAGAGAGTGAGTAGTAGAGAGAGAGTAGAAGTGAGTAGTAGAGAGTAGTGGAGTAGTAGAGAGTGAGTAGTAGAGAGTAGTAGAGTGTGAGTAGTAGAGAGTTGTAGAGAGTGAGTTGTAGAGAGTGAGTAGTAGAGAGAGAGAGTAGTAGAGAGTGAGTAGTAGAGAGCAGTAGAGAGTGAGTATTATAAAAAATTAGAGAGTGATTAGTAGAGAGTGAGTAGTAGAGAGAGAGTAGTAGTGAGTAGTAGAGAGTGAGTAGTAGAGAGTAGTCGAGAGTGAGTAGTAGGGAGTAGTACAGAGTGAGTAGTAGAGAGTAGTAGAGAGCGAGTAGTAGATAGCAAGTAGTAGAGAGTGTGTAGTAGAGAGTGAGTAGTAGAGAGTATTAGAGTAGTAGAGAGTGAGTAGTAGAGAGTGATTAGTAGAAAGTAGTAGAGAGCGAGTAGTAGAGAGTGAGTAGTGGAGAGAGTAGTAGAGAGTTGAGTTGTAGAGAGTGATTAGTAGAAAGTAGTAGAGAGCAAGTAGTAGAGAGTGAGTAGTGGAGAGTGAGTAGTAGAGAGCAGTAGAGAGCGAGTAGTAGAGAGTGAGTAGTAGAGAGTGAGTAGAGAGTGGGTAGTAGAGAGAGAGTAGTATAGAGTGAGTAGTAGAGTAATAGAGAGTGAGTGGTAGAGAGAAGTAGAGAGTAGTAGAGTGAGTAGTAGAGAGCAGTAGAGAGTGAGTAGTAGAGAGTAGTAGCGAGAGAGTAGTAGAGAGTGAGCAGTAGAGAGTAGTAGAGAGAGTAGTAGAGAGTGAGTAGTAGAGTAGTAGAGAGTGTGTGGTAGAGAGAATTAGTAGTAGAGTGTAGTAGAGAGTGAGTAGTAGAGAGAGAAGTAGAGAGTAGTAGAGTAGTAGAGAGTGAGTAGTAGAGAGTGAGTAGTAGAGAGAGTAGTAGAGAGTAGTAGAGTAGTAGAGAGTGAGTAGTAGAGAGTGAGTAGTAGAGAGAGTAGTAGACAGTAGTAGAGTAGCAGAGAGTGAGTAGTAGAGAGTGAGTAGCAGCGAGAGAGTAGTAGAGAGTGAGTAGTAGAGTGATTAGTAGAGAGTTGTAGAGAGAGTAGGAGAGAGTAGTAGCAATAGTAGAGTGAGTAGTAGAGAGTGAGTAGTAGAGAGTAGTAGAGGGAGAGTAGTAGAGAGTGAGCAGTAGAGAGTAGGAGTGAGTAGTAGAAGGTTGTAGAGAGTGAGTTGTAGAGAGTGAGTAGGAGAGAGAGTAGTAGAGAGTGAGTAGTAGAGAGTAGTAGAGAGTGAGTAGTAGAGAGAGAGCAGTAGAGAGTGAGTAGTAGAGAGTAGTAGAGAGTGAGTAGTAGAGAGTGAGTAGTAGAGAGAGAGTAGAAGGGAGTAGTAGAGTAGTAGAGAGTGAGTAGTAGAGAAGGAGTAGTAGAGAGTAGTGGAGTAGTAGAGAGTGAGTAGTAGAGAGCGAGTAGTAGAGAGTTGTAGAGAGTGAGTTGTAGAGAGTGAGTAGTAGAGAGAGAGAGTAGTAGAGAGTGAGTAGTAGAGAGTAGTAGCGAGTGAGTTGTAGAGAGAAAGTAGTAGAGAGTGAGTAGTAGAGAGTGAGTAGTAGAGCGAGAGTAGTAGGGAGTAGTAGAGTAGTAGAGAGTGAGTGGTAGAGAGTAGTGGAGTAGTAGAGAGTGAGTAGTAGAGATTGATTAGTAGATTGGGTAGTAGGGAATAGTACAGAGTGAGTAGTAGAGTGAGTAGTAGAGAGCGAGTAGTAGAGAGCAAGTAGTAGAGAGTGTGTAGTAGAGAGTGAGTAGTAGAGAGTATTAGAGTAGTAGAGAGTGAGTAGTAGAGAGTGATTAGTAGAATGTAGTAGAGAGCGAGTAGTAGAGAGTGAGTAGTGGAGAGTGAGTAGTAGAGAGCAGTAGAGAGCGAGTAGTAGAGAGTGAGTAGTAGAGAGTGAATAGTAGAGAGTGAGTAGTAGAGAGTGGGTAGTAGAGCGAGTAGTAGAGAGTGAGTAGTAGAGAGAGAGTAGTAGAGAGAGAGTAGTAGAGTGAGTAGTAGAGTAAGAGAGAGTGAGTGGTAGAGAGTAATAGAGAGTAGTAGATTGAGTAGTAGAGAGTGAGTAGTAGAGAGTTGTTGGACCCGGCCTCGTGGCGTGGTCCTTAACCCCCTGGATTGTGGCCGTTCCCCGCCCCGGCCGTCACGGGCCACCCGTCTGGACTGCACCAAGGCCCTTCACCCGGAGCTGCACGTGGTCGCATACTCCTCGTGGCTCCGCCATCTTGTTGGCATCCACGTCACACCGTGCCCCAGCCGGCGCGACCCCGCTCAACCCGGCCTCGACCCCAGCGAAGCCCCGACATCGAGGCACCACGAACTGGCCAGGGGGTGCCGCAGGAACCATTCATCGCCCCCGGCGGAGGACAGTATCGATGGGACCCCCAACTGTCCTCCCCTCTCGAGGTGTGATCGCCCTGCAACTCCCAGGGGCCTGGCGCCTCTCCTGCTGGGCGTCTGGCCACCTCCACCCGGCCACTCCGCCCCCTCGGGCGCATAGGTCCGGACATCAAAGGGCTCCAGACCTATATCTGGGGCGACCCCACCACAGCTCGGCAGTTGTATCCCGGAGTCGAGAGCCCTGCTGATCGAATCGCGGCCGACCCTACGGAGAAGAACTCTTGCCGGAACCATCACGAGCCCTGCTGACTGCGTCGCGGCTCCCTCTTGTGACCCCTTTCTGAACCACCTGGAACATCGGAGCCCTGCAGACGCTGTCGCGGCCCAACCTCGCTGAAACCTTCCTCGGAGCCCTGCTGACGACGTCGCGGCTCGAGCTGAGCAGAAACCATCTTGAGAGCCCTGCTGATTGAATCGCGGCTCTCCACGAACTGTACGCCAGAGCCCTGCTAACGCCGTCGCGGCTCGACCCCCTCCGAGATCGGAGGTCCTCCAGCTTGAGGATAAGAACTGGGCCCCAGGTACCCTCGTACCACATTCCTGCCAAAGACTGTCCCGCTACCCCTACCCTTCCAAAGAGACATTGAGACTTTTGGTGGATCCCTCGATCCCTTCGTGTAAATATTGAACTCGTAACCTTTTATTGATGATAAAGAATTGCTTGTCTTGAGACAACCTCCTTGAGTCCGGTGTGGTGGTGTTACTGTGCTAGTACGTGATAGGAGAAGGATCTCTCAGGAGACTTCTCGGCAGCGCTCGGCTACTTCGTGCAGTGAGAGGGCCCCCCCTTGGTGGTCTCACCGACTCCTCGGGGTCCGCCTTCCAACATTTGGTGGCCAGCGACGGGATCCGAGCCGAACGCAGTACGTACCAGCCAGTACCCACTAGCTACCCATCCAAATGAATAGCATCATGAGCAGCCAGGAAAACAACGCGACAATGGAGTTCCAGCCCGAACGGCTGGAAGAATATACGCACAAAGAATTAAAACAGTTCTGCAGAGACAAAGGCATTGCAACCACCAGCCTCGGTACCAAGGAAGAGATGCAGAAAGCTCTGAGGGCATGGTTGGAGGCCGGGGCAGGCCCCTCCCAGGAAGAAGGGCCCTTGCCCCTGACGGAGACCACAGCAACCGCACTGACCCCGGCAACCGGAGGAAGAAAGAGCCTAGAAACCGGCCTCTCCGAAGAAGAAATACGAGAGCGGGAAAAGGTCCGGAGCCACGAACTAGAGCTCGCCCGACTGCGACTGGACGGCAAACTCCAGCTGGCAGAAAAGAAACTGGCCCTCGAGCAGCTACGCCTTCAAGAAGAAATAGAAGAGAAGAGACGACACCGGGAGTTGGAGGAAAAGAAACTAACTCTTGAGCACGAGCGCAGTCTCAAGGAGCTCGAGATCAAGGCCAAGAACGGAGGGACCAACACCCCCAGTACTAGAGACACTCTACCGCCTCCCGAGGCCAAGGTGCATATCCCGAAGGAGGTCGTCAAGGAGTATTACAAGAATGACGGTATCCAACAATGGTTCAAGGCCTACGAGGTGGCCATGACCTCCCATCGAGTGCCCCGAAAAGACTGGGGCGCAGGCCTGTGGGGGCGATTCCTGAGTGAAGGGCGGGACACGCTGCTCCAGCTACCGGAGGAGGTGATGACCTCCTACGATCACATGAAGGAGGCCCTGCTCACCCGCTACGGGCTAACAGCGGAGATGTACCGCCAGCGGTTCCGAGACTGCAAGAAAATCCCGGGTACCACATGGGTGGAATATGTGGACTTTTTCAGTCGGGCCCTAGAAGGGTGGATCAAAGGCAGCAAAGTAACCACCTACGGGCAACTGGTCGACCTCATCGTGTGGGAACATCTTTCCAACAATTGCTTCGTGGAACTGAGACAGCACCTCCTCGACAGCAAAATGACCGACCCGCGAAAACTTGCCGTCGAGGCCGATCGATGGGTCAACTCCCGGGTCCCCCGGAGCTCAATGGGGGAGTACCAGAGGAACCCCAACGGACCCCCACGCCAGTGCGGTGGGGGGGAGGGCCGAACAGGAACCGAGACCCTCCCGCTGGGGTCCCCAGGAGCCCCCCTCGAGGGCCACCGCAGCCACATCTCTCCCCGAGCCTAGCGCGAAGGGTGGGCCCGGCCCGACCCGGACCACGGCCACCAGTGACCTGCTATGGCTGCCAACAAACCGGACACTTTGCCAGCGATCCGGCCTGCCCTCTGAACCGAAGAAACGGGGCCGGCGGGCCCCCGCCCCGGCAGCTGACAGCCGCCGCCTTGGGGGGAGGAGAAGGGGAAGAAGAGACCCTCGACCGAGAAAACACTGAGTGGGAGCCGGCAGCCATGTCCCTGGTCTGCCTGGGTAGCCGAGAGATGGTACCCTGCACCCCCATCCCAACCAACACCCAGAAGTACCGGCAGCAGGTCACGGTCAACGGACAACGGGCCGAAGCCCTTCGCGACACCGGCGCCAGTATCACCGCTGTCCGCTGCCACCTGGTGACCCCTGAACAGATTCTACCGAATGTGCTGTGCCCTGTACGGACGGCCGACAACAGTGAAAGCCTATGCCAGATGGCCCTGGTCCCCTTCGAGTGGGGAGGGGTGACGGGCCTGCTGAAGGTGACAGTGCGCGACGATCTCCCGGTCGACTGCCTCCTGGGGAACGACTTGGAGAGTTCCCCCTGGGCTCAAGTAGAACGACGAGAGCACCTCCGAATGTTGGGACTGGCTGATTGGGCCTGCGCCATCACCCGTTCCATGACCGCCCAGGCCCCCCGCTCATCCTCGACCTCCGGGACCGCCCGACCCGAGGGGCTCACACCCCCTCCCGCCAGCAGCGAGGAGGAGGCGGACACCGACCCTGGGCCCAGCGAATCCTCCCCCGAAGAGATGGTTTCTCCGAGCGCCCTACCAGAGCTGACGCAATGGCAACACGAAGGGGGCCCCACCCGAGAGCAGTTCCAGCAAGAGCAACAGTCCTGTCCCTCTCTCGAAGGGGTCCGACAGCAGGCGACCGCGCAAGCCAACGGTGACCAGACCGGCACCCACTGGATCTACTGGGCCGAGGGCCTGTTGTACAGTGAACAGAAAGTAGCAGAACTCGGGGCCAGCCGCGTGTTGGTGGTCCCCCTCCGCTTCCGGGAGTTCCTTCTCAACCTGGCCCATGATGTGCCCCTCGCCGGACACTTGGGGCAAGACAAAACGTACAGTCGTCTGGTGACCCACTTCTACTGGCCCCGGATGCGGAGAGATGTGGACAACCACTGCCGGTCCTGCCAGACCTGCCAAGCCAGCGGAAAGACGGGGGGTCGGGTCAAGGCCCCCCTCCAGCCCTTTCCCGCCATCAGCACCCCGTTTGAACGAGTCGGAATCGACATTGTGGGACCCCTGGACCCCCAAACCGCCCTGGGCCACCGCTTCATCCTGGTCCTCGTGGACCACGCCACCAGGTACCCGGAGGCGGTCCCGCTCAGAACTATAACGGCCCCTGTGGTAGGCCGGGCCTTGATGGGGATCTTCTCCCGAGTGGGATTCCCCAGCGAAGTGGTGAGCGACCGCGGCACGAACTTTATCTCCAGGTACATGCGGTCCCTGTGGCAACAATGCGGGGTCACATACAAGTTCACGACCCCATATCACCCTCAGGGGAACGGACTGGTTGAGCGGTTCAACCGAACATTGAAAGGGATGATCCAGGGCCTGGAAGAACCCCTCAGGCGGAAATGGGATATCCTGCTGCCCTGCCTCCTGTTTGCCTATCGGGAGGTCCCGCAGAAGTCCCTGGGGTTCAGCCCGTTTGAACTATTGTATGGACACCCGGTCCGCGGACCGCTCAGCCTGGTCAAGGAGGGCTGGGAGATGAAGCCCCGAGGCGCCCCTCCTGACGTCTACCGATACCTCCTGGCCCTCCGAAACCAGACCCGCAAGTTCCGAGCCATAGCCGAAGCCAACCTCGAGGCCAGCCAGGAGGACATGAAGCGGTGGTACGATCGCAACACTTCTACTGTAGAATTCGAGCCAGGTCAGAAAGTATGGGTCATGGCCCCGGTCGAACCCGGCGCCCTCCAGGACAAGCGGACCGGGCCCTTCAAGGTGGTGGAGAAGAAAAGTCCCGTCACCTACCTGGTCGATCTGGAGTCCCCCCGGAACCCCCTCCGGGTCCTACATGCTAACAGGCTAAAACCCCACTTCGCCCGGACCGAACTGAGCCTGCTGCTGGCGACCGACGAGGGGGGCGAGGACGACTCCGAGCCCTTGCCCGACCTCTTGCAATCCGAAATTCACGATGGATCGATCGAAGGGGTCCAACTCGCCTCGTCCCTGACCCCGGAACAGCGCAACGACTGCCAGCGATTACTGCAGGACTACGCAGCCCTCTTCTCTCTCACCCCGGGGGTGACCCACTGGTGCGTCCACGACGTCGACACCGGGGAGAACCCCCCCATACGACACAGAGCCTACCGGGTGCCTGACCGAGTGCGGGCCTGCATCCAGGCCGAAGTAGCGAAGATGCTGGCCCTGGGGGTCATCGAGCCTTCCGACAGCCCGTGGGCCAGCCCTGTCGTCCTGGTGCCCAAGGCCGCAGCTCCCGGTCACCCCCCGGAGTTGCGATTCTGCGTGGACTACCGAGCCCTGAATGTAGTACCCAAGACGGACGCACACCCGATACCCCGGGCCGACGAACTCATCGACCGCCTAGGGGCCGCTCGCTACTTGAGCACGCTGGACCTCACCGCCGGGTACTGGCAAATCCAGCTCACCCCCGGCGCCCAAGAAAGATCCGCCTTTTCGACTCCGGATGGGCATTACCACTTTCGGGTGATGCCCTTCGGAATGAAGAACGCCCCGGCCACCTTCCAAAGACTGGTGAACAAGGTTTTGGGCGGGCTTGAGGCCTTCAGCGCGGCCTACTTAGATGACATTGCCGTGTACAGCAACCACTGGGCCGAGCACCTCCTCCACCTGAAGGCCGTCCTGGCCGCCCTCCAGCGAGCCGGGCTCACAATCAAGGCCAGCAAATGCCAAATCGGCCACGGATCCGTGACCTACCTGGGCCATCAAGTGGGGAGCGGGCAGGTGGCCCCCCTCCAAGCGAAGATAGATGCCATCCAGACCTGGGAACCCCCCACTACCCAGACCGCTGTCCGGGCCTTCCTGGGCCTCACCGGATACTACCGGCGGTTTATCCGGGACTATGGGAGCATTGTTGGCCCCCTCACAGAGTTAACGTCCAAAAAACAGCCCAAGAAGGTACACTGGACACCCCGCTGCCAAACAGCCTTCGACACCCTCAAAACGGCCATGTGTACTGCTCCGGTGCTGCAGGCCCCGGACTACCAGAAGGAGTTTGTGGTACAGACGGACGCCTCCGAGTATGGGATCGGGGCCGTCCTCTCCCAAACTGACGAAAAGGGGCTCGACCGACCAGTGGCCTTCATCAGCCGGCGACTACTGCCCCGGGAGCAACGCTGGAGCACTATTGAGCGCGAGGCCTTCGCTGTGGTGTGGGCCCTCAAGAAGCTCCGGCCCTACCTCTTTGGCGCCCACTTCCGGGTCCAGACCGACCACCGGCCCTTGCAATGGTTAATGCGAATGCGGGGCGAGAACCCCAAGCTGCTGCGATGGTCCATCTCGCTACAAGGGATGGACTTTGACGTCGAACACCGGCCCGGCAATGACCACGCCAACGCCGACGGCCTGTCCCGCTTCTTCCGCCTTGACGAGGAGAATCCCCAAGGAGATGGGTGACTCTCCCTGCCTTCGGCTGGGGGGGACGCCTGTTGGACCCGGCCTCGTGGCGTGGTCCTTAACCCCCTGGATTGTGGCCGTTCCCCGCCCCGGCCGTCACGGGCCACCCGTCTGGACTGCACCAAGGCCCTTCACCCGGAGCTGCACGTGGTCGCATACTCCTCGTGGCTCCGCCATCTTGTTGGCATCCACGTCACACCGTGCCCCAGCCGGCGCGACCCCGCTCAACCCGGCCTCGACCCCAGCGAAGCCCCGACATCGAGGCACCACGAACTGGCCAGGGGGTGCCGCAGGAACCATTCATCGCCCCCGGCGGAGGACAGTATCGATGGGACCCCCAACTGTCCTCCCCTCTCGAGGTGTGATCGCCCTGCAACTCCCAGGGGCCTGGCGCCTCTCCTGCTGGGCGTCTGGCCACCTCCACCCGGCCACTCCGCCCCCTCGGGCGCATAGGTCCGGACATCAAAGGGCTCCAGACCTATATCTGGGGCGACCCCACCACAGCTCGGCAGTTGTATCCCGGAGTCGAGAGCCCTGCTGATCGAATCGCGGCCGACCCTACGGAGAAGAACTCTTGCCGGAACCATCACGAGCCCTGCTGACTGCGTCGCGGCTCCCTCTTGTGACCCCTTTCTGAACCACCTGGAACATCGGAGCCCTGCAGACGCTGTCGCGGCCCAACCTCGCTGAAACCTTCCTCGGAGCCCTGCTGACGACGTCGCGGCTCGAGCTGAGCAGAAACCATCTTGAGAGCCCTGCTGATTGAATCGCGGCTCTCCACGAACTGTACGCCAGAGCCCTGCTGACGCCGTCGCGGCTCGACCCCCTCCGAGATCGGAGGTCCTCCAGCTTGAGGATAAGAACTGGGCCCCAGGTACCCTCGTACCACATTCCTGCCAAAGACTGTCCCGCTACCCCTACCCTTCCAAAGAGACATTGAGACTTTTGGTGGATCCCTCGATCCCTTCGTGTAAATATTGAACTCGTAACCTTTTATTGATGATAAAGAATTGCTTGTCTTGAGACAACCTCCTTGAGTCCGGTGTGGTGGTGTTACTGTGCTAGTACGTGATAGGAGAAGGATCTCTCAGGAGACTTCTCGGCAGCGCTCGGCTACTTCGTGCAGTGAGAGGGCCCCCCCTTGGGGGTCTCACCGACTCCTCGGGGTCCGCCTTCCAACAAGAGTGAGTAGTAGGGAGTAGTAGTTGAGAGTAGTAGAGAGTGAGTAGTAGAGCGAGAGTAGTAGAGAGTGAGTAGTAGAGAGTGAATAGCAGAGAGTGAGTAGCATAGAGAGAGTAGTAGAGAGTGAGCAGTGAAGTGAGTAGTAGAGAGTAGTAGAGAGTAGTAGAGAGAGTAGTAGAGAGTGGTAGCAGTAGTAGAGTGAGTAGTAGAGAGTGAATAGTAGAGAGTAGTAGAGAGTAGTAGAGAGAGAGTAGTAGAGAGTGCTAGAGAGTGAGTAGTAGAAGGTTGTAGAGAGTGAGTTGTAGAGAGTGAGTAGGAGAGAGAGTAGTAGAGAGTAGTAGAGAGTGAGTGGTAGAGAGTCGTAGAGAGAGAGTAGTAGAGAGTGAGTAGTAGAGAGCAGTAGAGACTGAGTAGTAGAGAGTAGTAGAGAGTGAGTAGTAGAGAGTGAGTAGTAGAGAGAGAGTAGAAGGGAGTAGTAGAGTAGTTGAGAGTAAGTAGTAGAGAGTGAGTAGTAGAGAGTAGTGGAGTAGTAGAGAGTCAGTAGTAGAGAGTAGTGGAGTAGTAGAGAGTGAGTAGTAGAGAGTAGTAGAGTGTGAGTAGTAGAGAGTTGTAGAGAGTGAGTTGTAGAGAGTGAGTAGTAGAGAGAGAGAGTAGTAGAGAGTGAGTAGTAGAGAGCAGTAGAGAGTGAGTATTATAAAAAATTAGAGAGTGATTAGTAGAGAGTGAGTAGTAGAGAGAGAGTAGTAGTGAGTAGTAGAGAGTGAGTAGTAGAGAGTAGTCGAGAGTGAGTAGTAGGGAGTAGTACAGAGTGAGTAGTAGAGAGTTGTAGAGAGCGAGTAGTAGAGAGCAAGTAGTAGAGAGTGTGTAGTAGAGAGTGAGTAGTAGAGAGTATTAGAGTAGTAGAGAGTGAGTAGTAGAGAGTGATTAGTAGAAAGTAGTAGAGAGCGAGTAGTAGAGAGTGAGTAGTGGAGAGAGTAGTAGAGTAATAGAGAGTTGAGTTGTAGAGAGTGATAAGTAGAAAGTAGTAGAGAGCGAGTAGTAGAGAGTGAGTAGTGGAGAGTGAGTAGTAGAGAGCAGTAGAGAGCGAGTAGTAGAGAGTGAGTAGTAGAGAGTGAATAGTAGAGAGTGAGTAGTAAAGAGTGGGTAGTAGAGCGAGTAGTAGAGAGTGAGTATTAGAGAGAGAGTAGTAGAGAGAGAGTAGTAGAGTGAGTAGTAGAGTAAGAGAGAGTGAGTGGTAGAGAGTAATAGAGAGTAGTAGATTGAGTAGTAGAAAGTGAGTAGTAGAGAGTGAGTAGTAGAGAGTAGTAGTTGAGAGTAGTAGAGAGTGAGTAGTAGAGCGAGAGTAGTAGAGAGTGAGTAGTAGAGAGCAGTAGAGAGTGAGTAGTAGAGAGTGAATTGCAGAGAGTGAGTAGCATAGAGAGAGTAGTAGAGTGAGCAGTGAAGTGAGTAGTAGAGAGTAGTAGAGAGTAGTAGAGAGAGTAGTAGAGAATAGTAGCAGTAGTAGAGTGAGTAGTAGAGAGTGAATAGTAGAGAGTAGTAGAGAGTAGTAGAGAGAGAGTAGTAGAGAGTGCTAGAGAGTGAGAAGTAGAAGGTTGTAGAGAGTGAGTTGTAGAGAGTGAGTAGGAGAGAGAGTAGTAAAGAGTGAGTAGTAGAGAGTCGTAGAGAGAGAGTAGTAGAGAGTGAGTAGTAGAGAGCAGTAGAGACTGAGTAGTAGAGAGTAGTAGAGAGTGAGTAGTAGAGAGTGAGTAGTAGAGAGAGAGTAGAAGGGAGTAGTAGAGTAGTAGAAAGTAAGTAGTAGAGAGTGAGTAGTAGAGAGTAGTGGAGTAGTAGAGAGTCAGTAGTAGAGAGTAGTGGAGTAGTAGAGAGTGAGTAGTAGAGAGTAGTAGAGTGTGAGTAGTAGAGAGTTGTAGAGAGTGAGTTGTAGAGAGTGAGTAGTAGAGAGAGAGAGTAGTAGAGAGTGAGTAGTAGAGAGCAGTAGAGAGTGAGTATTATAAAAAATTAGAGAGTGATTAGTAGAGAGTAAGTAGTAGAGAGAGAGTAGTAGTGAGTAGTAGAGAGTGAGTAGTAGAGAGTAGTCGAGAGTGAGTAGTAGGGAGTAGTACAGAGTGAGTAGTAGAGAGTAGTAGAGAGCGAGTAGTAGAGAGCAAGTAGTAGAGAGTGTGTAGTAGAGAGTGAGTAGTAGAGAGTATTAGAGTAGTAGAGAGTGAGTAGTAGAGAGTGATTAGTAGAAAGTAGTAGAGAGCGAGTAGTAGAGAGTGAGTAGTGGAGAGAGTAGTAGAGTAGTAGAGAGTTGAGTTGTAGAGAGTGATTAGTAGAAAGTAGTAGAGAGCGAGTAGTAGAGAGTGAGTAGTGGAGAGTGAGTAGTAGAGAGCAGTAGAGAGCGAGTAGTAGAGAGTGAGTAGTAGAGAGTGAGTAGAGAGTGGGTAGTAGAGAGAGAGTAGTATAGAGTGAGTAGTAGAGTAATAGAGAATGAGTGGTAGAGAGAAGTAGAGAGTAGTAGAGTGAGTAGTAGAGAGCAGTAGAGAGTGAGTAGTAGAGAGTAGTAGAGAGACAGTAGTAGAGAGTGAGCAGTAGAGAGTAGTAGAGAGAGTAGTAGAGAGTGAGTAGTAGAGTAGTAGAGAGTGTGTGGTAGAGAGAATTATAGAGTAGTAGAATGAGTAGTAGAGTGTAGTAGAGAGTGAGTAGTAGAGAGAGTAGTAGAGAGTAGTAGAGTAGTAGAGAGTTAGTAGTAGAGAGTGAGTAGTAGAGAGAGTAGTAGAGAGTAGTAGAGTAGTAGAGAGTGAGTAGTAGAGAGTGAGTAGTAGAGAGAGTAGTAGAGAGTAGTAGAGTAGCAGAGAGTGAGTAGTAGAGAGTGAGTAGCAGCGAGAGAGTAGTAGAGAGTGAGTAGTAGAGTGATTAGTAGAGAGTTGTAGAGAGATTAGGAGAGAGTAGTAGCAATAGTAGAGTGAGTAGTAGAGAGTGAGTAGTAGAGAGTAGTAGAGGGAGAGTAGTAGAGAGTGAGCAGTAGAGAGTAGGAGAGAGTGAGTAGTAGAAGGTTGTAGAGAGTGAGTTGTAGAGAGTGAGTAGGAGAGAGTGAGTAGTAGAGAGTAGTAGAGAGTGAGTAGTAGAGAGTGAGTAGTAGAGAGAGAGTAGAAGGGAGTAGTAGAGTAGTAGAGAGTGAGTAGTAGAGAGTGAGTAGTAGAGAGTAGTGGAGTAGTAGAGAGTGAGTATTAGAGAGCGAGTAGTAGAGAGTTGTAGAGAGTGAGTTGTAGAGAGTGAGTAGTAGAGAGAGAGAGTAGTAGAGAGTGAGTAGTAGAGAGTAGTAGCGAGTGAGTTGTAGAGAGAGAGTAGTAGAGAGTGAGTAGTAGAGAGTGAGTAGTAGAGAGAGAGTAGTAGGGAGTAGTAGAGTAGTAGAGAGTGAGTAGTAGAGAGTAGTGGAGTAGTAGAGAGTGAGTAGTAGAGATTGATTAGTAGATTGGGTAGTAGGGAATAGTACAGAGTGAGTAGTAGAGTGAGTAGTAGAGAGCGAGTAGTAGAGAGCAAGTAGTAGAGAGTGTGTAGTAGAGAGTGAGTAGTAGAGAGTATTAGAGTAGTAGAGAGTGAGTAGTAGAGAGTGATTAGTAGAAAGTAGTAGAGAGCGAGTAGTAGAGAGTGAGTAGTGGAGAGTGAGTAGTAGAGAGCAGTAGAGAGCGAGTAGTAGAGAGTGAGTAGTAGAGAGTGAATAGTAGAGAGTGAGTAGTAGAGAGTGGGTAGTAGAGCGAGTAGTAGAGAGTGAGTAGTAGAGAGAGAGTAGTAGAGAGAGAGTAGTAGAGTGAGTAGTAGAGTAAGAGAGAGTGAGTGGTAGAGAGTAATAGAGAGTAGTAGATTGAGTAGTAGAGAGTGAGTAGTAGGGAGTGAGTAGTAGAGAGTAGTAGTTGAGAGTAGTAGAGAGTGAGTAGTAGAGCGAGAGTAGTAGAGAGTGAGTAGTAGAGAGCAGTAGAGAGTGAGTAGTAGAGAGTGAATAGCAGAGAGTGAGTAGCATAGAGAGAGTAGTAGAGAGTGAGCAGTGAAGTGAGTAGTAGAGAGTAGTAGAGAGTAGTAGAGAGAGTAGTAGAGAGTAGTAGCAGTAGTAGAGTGAGTAGTAGAAAGTGAATAGTAGAGAGTAGTAGAGAGTAGTAGAGAGAGAGTAGTAGAGAGTGCTAGAGAATGAGTAGTAGAAGGTTGTAGAGAGTGAGTTGTAGAGAGTGAGTAGGAGAGAGAGTAGTAGAGAGTGAGTAGTAGAGAGTAGTAGAGAGTGAGTAGTAGAGAGTCGTAGAGAGAGAGTAGTAGAGAGTGAGTAGTAGAGAGCAGTAGAGACTGAGTAGTAGAGAGTAGTAGAGAGTGAGTAGTAGAGAGTGAGTAGTAGAGAGAGAGTAGAAGTGAGTAGTAGAGAGTAGTGGAGT
The DNA here is from genome assembly GCF_964204655.1 of Triturus cristatus. Lineage (NCBI taxonomy): Eukaryota > Metazoa > Chordata > Amphibia > Caudata > Salamandridae > Triturus > Triturus cristatus. The sequence goes on from NW_028188344.1 coordinate 57,867, forward strand.
AGTAGAGAGTGAGTAGTAGAGAGTAGTAGAGTGTGAGTAGTAGAGAGTTGTAGAGAGTGAGTTGTAGAGAGTGAGTAGTAGAGAGAGAGAGTAGTAGAGAGTGAGTAGTAGAGAGCAGTAGAGAGTGAGTATTATAAAAAATTAGAGAGTGATTAGTAGAGAGTGAGTAGTAGAGAGAGAGTAGTAGTGAGTAGTAGAGAGTGAGTAGTAGAGAGTAGTCGAGAGTGAGTAGTAGGGAGTAGTACAGAGTGAGTAGTAGAGAGTAGTAGAGAGCGAGTAGTAGAGAGCAAGTAGTAGAGAGTGTGTAGTAGAGAGTGAGTAGTAGAGAGTATTAGAGTAGTAGAGAGTGAGTAGTAGAGAGTGATTAGTAGAAAGTAGTAGAGAGCGAGTAGTAGAGAGTGAGTAGTGGAGAGAGTAGTAGAGAGTTGAGTTGTAGAGAGTGATTAGTAGAAAGTAGTAGAGAGCGAGTAGTAGAGAGTGAGTAGTGGAGAGTGAGTAGTAGAGAGCAGTAGAGAGCGAGTAGTAGAGAGTGAGTAGTAGAGAGTGAGTAGAGAGTGGGTAGTAGAGAGAGAGTAGTATAGAGTGAGTAGTAGAATAATAGAGAGTGAGTGGTAGAGAGAAGTAGAGAGTAGTAGAGTGAGTAGTAGAGAGCAGTAGAGAGTGAGTAGTAGAGAGTAGTAGCGAGAGAGTAGTAGAGAGTGAGCAGTAGAGAGTAGTAGAGAGAGTAGTAGAGAGTGAGTAGTAGAGTAGTAGAGAGTGTGTGGTAGAGAGAATTAGAGAGTAGTAGAGTGTAGTAGAGAGTGAGTAGTAGAGAGAGAAGTAGAGAGTAGTAGAGTAGTAGAGAGTGAGTAGTAGAGAGTGAGTAGTAGAGAGAGTAGTAGAGAGTAGTAGAGTAGTAGAGAGTGAGTAGTAGAGAGTGAGTAGTAGAGAGAGTAGTAGACAGTAGTAGAGTAGCAGAGAGTGAGTAGTAGAGAGTGAGTAGCAGCGAGAGAGTAGTAGAGAGTGAGTAGTAGAGTGATTAGTAGAGAGTTGTAGAGAGAGTAGGAGAGAGTAGTAGCAATAGTAGAGTGAGTAGTAGAGAGTGAGTAGTAGAGAGTAGTAGAGGGAGAGTAGTAGAGAGTGAGCAGTAGAGAGTAGGAGAGAGTGAGTAGTAGAAGGTTGTAGAGAGTGAGTTGTAGAGAGTGAGTAGGAGAGAGAGTAGTAGAGAGTGAGTAGTAGAGAGTAGTAGAGAGTGAGTAGTAGAGAGAGAGCAGTAGAGAGTGAGTAGTAGAGAGTAGTAGAGAGTGAGTAGTAGAGAGTGAGTAGTAGAGAGAGAGTAGAAGGGAGTAGTAGAGTAGTAGAGAGTGAGTAGTAGAGAGTGAGTAGTAGAGAGTAGTGGAGTAGTAGAGAGTGAGTAGTAGAGAGCGAGTAGTAGAGAGTTGTAGAGAGTGAGTTGTAGAGAGTGAGTAGTAGAGAGAGAGAGTAGTAGAGAGTGAGTAGTAGAGAGTAGTAGCGAGTGAGTTGTAGAGAGAAAGTAGTAGAGAGTGAGTAGTAGAGAGTGAGTAGTAGAGCGAGAGTAGTAGGGAGTAGTAGAGTAGTAGAGAGTGAGTAGTAGAGAGTAGTGGAGTAGTAGAGAGTGAGTAGTAGAGATTGATTAGTAGATTGGGTAGTAGGGAATAGTACAGAGTGAGTAGTAGAGTGAGTAGTAGAGAGCGAGTAGTAGAGAGCAAGTAGTAGAGAGTGTGTAGTAGAGAGTGAGTAGTAGAGAGTATTAGAGTAGTAGAGAGTGAGTAGTAGAGAGTGATTAGTAGAATGTAGTAGAGAGCGAGTAGTAGAGAGTGAGTAGTGGAGAGTGAGTAGTAGAGAGCAGTAGAGAGCGAGTAGTAGAGAGTGAGTAGTAGAGAGTGAATAGTAGAGAGTGAGTAGTAGAGAGTGGGTAGTAGAGCGAGTAGTAGAGAGTGAGTAGTAGAGAGAGAGTAGTAGAGAGAGAGTAGTAGAGTGAGTAGTAGAGTAAGAGAGAGTGAGTGGTAGAGAGTAATAGAGAGTAGTAGATTGAGTAGTAGAGAGTGAGTAGTAGAGAGTGAGTAGTAGGGAGTAGTAGTTGAGAGTAGTAGAGAGTGAGTAGTAGAGCGAGAGTAGTAGAGAGTGAGTAGTAGAGAGTGAATAGCAGAGAGTGAGTAGCATAGAGAGAGTAGTAGAGAGTGAGCAGTGAAGTGAGTAGTAGAGAGTAGTAGAGAGTAGTAGAGAGAGTAGTAGAGAGTAGTAGCAGTAGTAGAGTGAGTAGTAGAGAGTGAATAGTAGAGAGTAGTAGAGAGTAGTAGAGAGAGAGTAGTAGAGAGTGCTAGAGAGTGAGTAGTAGAAGGTTGTAGAGAGTGAGTTGTAGAGAGTGAGTAGGAGAGAGAGTAGTAGAGAGTAGTAGAGAGTGAGTGGTAGAGAGTCGTAGAGAGAGAGTAGTAGAGAGTGAGTAGTAGAGAGCAGTAGAGACTGAGTAGTAGAGAGTAGTAGAGAGTGAGTAGTAGAGAGTGAGTAGTAGAGAGAGAGTAGAAGGGAGTAGTAGAGTAGTTGAGAGTAAGTAGTAGAGAGTGAGTAGTAGAGAGTAGTGGAGTAGTAGAGAGTCAGTAGTAGAGAGTAGTGGAGTAGTAGAGAGTGAGTAGTAGAGAGTAGTAGAGTGTGAGTAGAAGAGAGTTGTAGAGAGTGAGTTGTAGAGAGTGAGTAGTAGAGAGAGAGAGTAGTAGAGAGTGAGTAGTAGAGAGCAGTAGAGAGTGAGTATTATAAAAAATTAGAGAGTGATTAGTAGAGAGTGAGTAGTAGAGAGAGAGTAGTAGTGAGTAGTAGAGAGTGAGTGGTAGAGAGTAGTCGAGAGTGAGTAGTAGGGAGTAGTACAGAGTGAGTAGTAGAGAGTTGTAGAGAGCGAGTAGCAGAGAGCAAGTAGTAGAGAGTGTGTAGTAGAGAGTGAGTAGTAGAGAGTATTAGAGTAGTAGAGAGTGAGTAGTAGAGAGTGATTAGTAGAAAGTAGTAGAGAGCGAGTAGTAGAGAGTGAGTAGTGGAGAGAGTAGTAGAGTAGTAGAGAGTTGAGTTGTAGAGAGTGATTAGTAGAAAGTAGTAGAGAGCGAGTAGTAGAGAGTGAGTAGTGGAGAGTGAGTAGTAGAGAGCAGTAGAGAGCGAGTAGTAGAGAGTGAGTAGTTGAGAGTGAATAGTAGAGAGTGAGTAGTAAAGAGTGGGTAGTAGAGCGAGTAGTAGAGAGTGAGTATTAGAGAGAGAGTAGTAGAGAGAGAGTAGTAGAGTGAGTAGTAGAGTAAGAGAGAGTGAGTGGTAGAGAGTAATAGAGAGTAGTAGATTGAGTAGTAGAGAGTGAGTAGTAGAGAGTGAGTAGTAGAGAGTAGTAGTTGAGAGTAGTAGAGAGTGAGTAGTAGAGCGAGAGTAGTAGAGAGTGAGTAGTAGAGAGCAGTAGAGAGTGAGTAGTAGAGAGTGAATTGCAGAGAGTGAGTAGCATAGAGAGAGTAGTAGAGTGAGCAGTGAAGTGAGTAGTAGAGAGTAGTAGAGAGTAGTAGAGAGAGTAGTAGAGAATAGTAGCAGTAGTAGAGTGAGTAGTAGAGAGTGAATAGTAGAGAGTAGTAGAGAGTAGTAGAGAGAGAGTAGTAGAGAGTGCTAGAGAGTGAGAAGTAGAAGGTTGTAGAGAGTGAGTTGTAGAGAGTGAGTAGGAGAGAGAGTAGTAAAGAGTGAGTAGTAGAGAGTCGTAGAGAGAGAGTAGTAGAGAGTGAGTAGTAGAGAGCAGTAGAGACTGAGTAGTAGAGAGTAGTAGAGAGTGAGTAGTAGAGAGTGAGTAGTAGAGAGAGAGTAGAAGGGAGTAGTAGAGTAGTAGAAAGTAAGTAGTAGAGAGTGAGTAGCAGAGAGTAGTGGAGTAGTAGAGAGTCAGTAGTAGAGAGTAGTGGAGTAGTGGAGAGTGAGTAGTAGAGAGTAGTAGAGTGTGAGTAGTAGAGAGTTTTAGAGAGTGAGTTGTAGAGAGTGAGTAGTAGAGAGAGAGAGTAGTAGAGAGTGAGTAGTAGAGAGCAGTAGAGAGTGAGTATTATAAAAAATTAGAGAGTGATTAGTAGAGAGTAAGTAGTAGAGAGAGAGTAGTAGTGAGTAGTAGAGAGTGAGTAGTAGAGAGTAGTCGAGAGTGAGTAGTAGGGAGTAGTACAGAGTGAGTAGTAGAGAGTAGTAGAGAGCGAGTAGTAGAGAGCAAGTAGTAGAGAGTGTGTAGTAGAGAGTGAGTAGTAGAGAGTATTAGAGTAGTAGAGAGTGAGTAGTAGAGAGTGATTAGTAGAAAGTAGTAGAGAGCGAGTAGTAGAGAGTGAGTAGTGGAGAGAGTAGTAGAGTAGTAGAGAGTTGAGTTGTAGAGAGTGATTAGTAGAAAGTAGTAGAGAGCGAGTAGTAGAGAGTGAGTAGTGGAGAGTGAGTAGTAGAGAGCAGTAGAGAGCGAGTAGTAGAGAGTGAGTAGTAGAGAGTGAGTAGAGAGTGGGTAGTAGAGAGAGAGTAGTATAGAGTGAGTAGTAGAGTAATAGAGAATGAGTGGTAGAGAGAAGTAGAGAGTAGTAGAGTGAGTAGTAGAGAGCAGTAGAGAGTGAGTAGTAGAGAGTAGTAGAGAGAGAGTAGTAGAGAGTGAGCAGTAGAGAGTAGTAGAGAGAGTAGTAGAGAGTGAGTAGTAGAGTAGTAGAGAGTGTGTGGTAGAGAGAATTAGAGAGTAGTAGAATGAGTAGTAGAGTGTAGTAGAGAGTGAGTAGTAGAGAGAGTAGTAGAGAGTAGTAGAGTAGTAGAGAGTTAGTAGTAGAGAGTGAGTAGTAGAGAGAGTAGTAGAGAGTAGTAGAGTAGTAGAGAGTGAGTAGTAGAGAGTGAGTAGTAGAGAGAGTAGTAGAGAGTAGTAGAGTAGCAGAGAGTGAGTAGTAGAGAGTGAGTAGCAGCGAGAGAGTAGTAGAGAGTGAGTAGTAGAGTGATTAGTAGAGAGTTGTAGAGAGAGTAGGAGAGAGTAGTATCAATAGTAGAGTGAGTAGTAGAGAGTGAGTAGTAGAGAGTAGTAGAGGGAGAGTAGTAGAGAGTGAGCAGTAGAGAGTAGGAGAGAGTGAGTAGTAGAAGGTTGTAGAGAGTGAGTTGTAGAGAGTGAGTAGGAGAGAGTGAGTAGTAGAGAGTAGTAGAGAGTGAGTAGTAGAGAGAGAGCAGTAGAGAGTGAGTAGTAGAGAGTAGTAGAGAGTGAGTAGTAGAGAGTGAGTAGTAGAGAGAGAGTAGAAGGGAGTAGTAGAGTAGTAGAGAGTGAGTAGTAGAGAGTGAGTAGTAGAGAGTAGTGGAGTAGTAGAGAGTGAGTATTAGAGAGCGAGTAGTAGAGAGTTGTAGAGAGTGAGTTGTAGAGAGTGAGTAGTAGAGAGAGAGAGTAGTAGAGAGTGAGTAGTAGAGAGTAGTAGTGAGTGAGTTGTAGAGAGAGAGTAGTAGAGAGTGAGTAGTAGAGAGTGAGTAGTAGAGAGAGAGTAGTAGGGAGTAGTAGAGTAGTAGAGAGTGAGTAGTAGAGAGTAGTGGAGTAGTAGAGAGTGAGTAGTAGAGATTGATTAGTAGATTGGGTAGTAGGGAATAGTACAGAGTGAGTAGTAGAGTGAGTAGTAGAGAGTGAGTAGTAGAGAGCAAGTAGTAGAGAGTGTGTAGTAGAGAGTGAGTAGTAGAGAGTATTAGAGTAGTAGAGAGTGAGTAGTAGAGAGTGATTAGTAGAAAGTAGTAGAGAGCGAGTAGTAGAGAGTGAGTAGTGGAGAGTGAGTAGTAGAGAGCAGTAGAGAGCGAGTAGTAGAGAGTGAGTAGTAGAGAGTGAATAGTAGAGAGTGAGTAGTAGAGAGTGGGTAGTAGAGCGAGTAGTAGAGAGTGAGTAGTAGAGAGAGAGTAGAAGAGAGAGAGTAGTAGAGTGAGTAGTAGAGTAAGAGAGAGTGAGTGGTAGAGAGTAATAGAGAGTAGTAGATTGAGTAGTAGAGAGTGAGTAGTAGGGAGTGAGTAGTAGAGAGTAGTAGTTGAGAGTAGTAGAGAGTGAGTAGTAGAGCGAGAGTAGTAGAGAGTGAGTAGTAGAGAGCAGTAGAGAGTGAGTAGTAGAGAGTGAATAGCAGAGAGTGAGTAGCATAGAGAGAGTAGTAGAGAGTGAGCAGTGAAGTGAGTAGTAGAGAGTAGTAGAGAGTAGTAGAGAGAGTAGTAGAGAGTAGTAGCAGTAGTAGAGTGAGTAGTAGAAAGTGAATAGTAGAGAGTAGTAGAGAGTAGTAGAGAGAGAGTAGTAGAGAGTGCTAGAGAGTGAGTAGTAGAAGGTTGTAGAGAGTGAGTTGTAGAGAGTGAGTAGGAGAGAGAGTAGTAGAGAGTGAGTAGTAGAGAGTAGTAGAGAGTGAGTAGTAGAGAGTCGTAGAGAGAGAGTAGTAGAGAGTGAGTAGTAGAGAGCAGTAGAGACTGAGTAGTAGAGAGTAGTAGAGAGTGAGTAGTAGAGAGTGAGTAGTAGAGAGAGAGTAGAAGTGAGTAGTAGAGAGTAGTGGAGTAGTAGAGAGTGAGTAGTAGAGAGTAGTAGAGTGTGAGTAGTAGAGAGTTGTAGAGAGTGAGTTGTAGAGAGTGAGTAGTAGAGAGAGAGAGTAGTAGAGAGTGAGTAGTAGAGAGCAGTAGAGAGTGAGTATTATAAAAAATTAGAGAGTGATTAGTAGAGAGTGAGTAGTAGAGAGAGAGTAGTAGTGAGTAGTAGAGAGTGAGTAGTAGAGAGTAGTCGAGAGTGAGTAGTAGGGAGTAGTACAGAGTGAGTAGTAGAGAGTAGTAGAGAGCGAGTAGTAGAGAGGAAGTAGTAGAGAGTGTGTAGTAGAGAGTGAGTAGTAGAGAGTATTAGAGTAGTAGAGAGTGAGTAGTAGAGAGTGATTAGTAGAAAGTAGTAGAGAGCGAGTAGTAGAGAGTGAGTAGTGGAGAGAGTAGTAGAGAGTTGAGTTGTAGAGAGTGATTAGTAGAAAGTAGTAGAGAGCGAGTAGTAGAGAGTGAGTAGTGGAGAGTGAGTAGTAGAGAGCAGTAGAGAGCGAGTAGTAGAGAGTGAGTAGTAGAGAGTGAGTAGAGAGTGGGTAGTAGAGAGAGAGTAGTATAGAGTGAGTAGTAGAGTAATAGAGAGTGAGTGGTAGAGAGAAGTAGAGAGTAGTAGAGTGAGTAGTAGAGAGCAGTAGAGAGTGAGTAGTAGAGAGTAGTAGCGAGAGAGTAGTAGAGAGTGAGCAGTAGAGAGTAGTAGAGAGAGTAGTAGAGAGTGAGTAGTAGAATAGTAGAGAGTGTGTGGTAGAGAGAATTAGAGAGTAGTAGAGTGTAGTAGAGAGTGAGTAGTAGAGAGAGAAGTAGAGAGTAGTAGAGTAGTAGAGAGTGAGTAGTAGAGAGTGAGTAGTAGAGAGAGTAGTAGAGAGTAGTAGAGTAGTAGAGAGTGAGTAGTAGAGAGTGAGTAGTAGAGAGAGTAGTAGACAGTAGTAGAGTAGCAGAGAGTGAGTAGTAGACAGTGAGTAGCAGCGAGAGAGTAGTAGAGAGTGAGTAGTAGAGTGATTAGTAGAGAGTTGTAGAGAGAGTAGGAGAGAGTAGTAGCAATAGTGGAGTGAGTAGTAGAGAGTGAGTAGTAGAGAGTAGTAGAGGGAGAGTAGTAGAGAGTGAGCAGTAGAGAGTAGGAGAGAGTGAGTAGTAGAAGGTTGTAGAGAGTGAGTTGTAGAGAGTGAGTAGGAGAGAGTGTAGTAGAGAGTGAGTAGTAGAGAGTAGTAGAGAGTGAGTAGTAGAGAGAGAGCAGTAGAGAGTGAGTAGTAGAGAGTAGTAGAGAGTGAGTAGTAGAGAGTGAGTAGTAGAGAGAGAGTAGAAGGGAGTAGTAGAGTAGTAGAGAGTGAGTAGTAGAGAGTGAGTAGTAGAGAGTAGTGGAGTAGTAGAGAGTGAGTAGTAGAGAGCGAGCAGTAGAGAGTTGTAGAGAGTGAGTTGTAGAGAGTGAGTAGTAGAGAGAGAGAGTAGTAAAGAGTGAGTAGTAGAGAGTAGTAGCGAGTGAGTTGTAGAGAGAGAGTAGTAGAGAGTGAGTAGTAGAGAGTGAGTAGTAGAGCGAGAGTAGTAGGGAGTAGTAGAGTAGTAGAGAGTGAGCAGTAGAGAGTAGTGGAGTAGTAGAGAGTGAGTAGTAGAGATTGATTAGTAGATTGGGTAGTAGGGAATAGTACAGAGTGAGTAGTAGAGTGAGTAGTAGAGAGCGAGTAGTAGAGAGCAAGTAGTAGAGAATGTGTAGTAGAGAGTGAGTAGTAGAGAGTATTAGAGTAGTAGAGAGTGAGTAGTAGAGAGTGATTAGTAGAAAGTAGTAGAGAGCGAGTAGTAGAGAGTGAGTAGTGGAGAGTGAGTAGTAGAGAGCAGTAGAGAGCGAGTAGTAGAGAGTGAGTAGTAGAGAGTGAATAGTAGAGAGTGAGTAGTAGAGAGTGGGTAGTAGAGCGAGTAGTAGAGAGTGAGTAGTAGAGAGAGAGTAGTAGGGAGTAGTAGTTGAGAGTAGTAGAGAGTGAGTAGTAGAGAGTGAATAGCAGAGAGTGAGTAGCATAGAGAGAGTAGTAGAGAGTGAGCAGTGAAGTGAGTAGTAGAGAGTAGTAGAGAGTAGTAGAGAGAGTAGTAGAGAGTAGTAGCAGTAGTAGAGTGAGTAGTAGAGAGTGAATAGTAGAGAGTAGTAGAGAGTAGTAGAGAGAGAGTAGTAGAGAGTGCTAGAGAGTGAGTAGTAGAAGGTTGTAGAGAGTGAGTTGTAGAGAGTGAGTAGGAGAGAGAGTAGTAGAGAGTAGTAGAGAGTGAGTAGTAGAGAGTCGTAGAGAGAGAGTAGTAGAGAGTGAGTAGTAGAGAGCAGTAGAGACTGAGTAGTAGAGAGTAGTAGAGAGTGAGTAGTAGAGAGTGAGTAGTAGAGAGAGAGTAGAAGGGAGTAGTAGAGTAGTTGAGAGTAAGTAGTAGAGAGTGAGTAGTAGAGAGTAGTGGAGTAGTAGAGAGTCAGTAGTAGAGAGTAGTGGAGTAGTAGAGAGTGAGTAGTAGAGAGTAGTAGAGTGTGAGTAGTAGAGAGTTGTAGAGAGTGAGTTGTAGAGAGTGAGTAGTAGAGAGAGTGAGTAGTAGAGAGCAGTAGAGAGTGAGTATTATAAAAAATTAGAGAGTGATTAGTAGAGAGTGAGTAGTAGAGAGAGAGTAGTAGTGAGTAGTAGAGAGTGAGTAGTAGAGAGTAGTCGAGAGTGAGTAGTAGGGAGTAGTACAGAGTGAGTAGTAGAGAGTTGTAGAGAGCAAGTAGTAGAGAGTGTGTAGTAGAGAGTGAGTAGTAGAGAGTATTAGAGTAGTAGAGAGTGAGTAGTAGAGAGTGATTAGTAGAAAGTAGTAGAGAGCGAGTAGTAGAGAGTGAGTAGTGGAGAGAGTAGTAGAGTAGTAGAGAGTTGAGTTGTAGAGAGTGATTAGTAGAAAGTAGTAGAGAGCGAGTAGTAGAGAGTGAGTAGTGGAGAGTGAGTAGTAGAGAGCAGTAGAGAGCGAGTAGTAGAGAGTGAGTAGTAGAGAGTGAGTAGAGAGTGGGTAGTAGACAGAGAGTAGTATAGAGTGAGTAGTAGAGTAATAGAGAGTGAGTGGTAGAGAGAAGTAGAGAGTAGCAGAGTGAGTAGTAGAGAGCAGTAGAGAGTGAGTAGTAGAGAGTAGTAGAGAGAGAGTAGTAGAGAGTGAGCAGGAGAGAGTAGTAGAGAGTGAGTAGTAGAGTAGTAGAGAGTGCGTGGTAGAGAGAATTGGAGAGTAGTAGAATGAGTAGTAGAGTGTAGTAGAGAGTGAGTAGTAGAGAGAGTAGTAGAGAGTAGTAGAGTAGTAGAGAGTGAGTAGTAGAGAGTGAGTAGTAGAGAGAGTAGTAGAGAGTAGTAGAGTAGTAGAGAGTGAGTAGTAGAGAGAGTAGTAGAGAGTAGTAGAGTAGCAGAGAGTGAGTAGTAGAGAGTGAGTAGCAGCGAGAGAGTAGTAGAGAGTCAGTAGTAGAGTGAGTAGTAGAGAGTGAGCAGTAGAGAGTAGTAGAGAGTGAGAAGTAGAAGGTTGTAGAGAGTGAGTTGTAGAGAGTGAGTAGGAGAGAGAGTAGTAGAGAGTGAGTAGTAGAGAGTAGTAGAGAGTGAGTAGTAGAGAGAGAGCAGTGGAGAGTGAGTAGTAGAGAGTAGTAGAGAGTGAGTAGTAGAGAGTGAGTAGTAGAGAGAGAGTAGAAGGGAGTAGTAGAGTAGTAGAGAGTGAGTAGTAGAGAGTGAGTAGTAGAGAGTAGTGGAGTAGTAGAGAGTGAGTAGTAGAGAGCGAGTAGTAGAGAGTTGTAGAGAGTGAGTTGTAGAGAGTGAGTAGTAGAGAGAGAGAGTAGTAGAGAGTGAGTAGTAGAGAGTAGTAGCGAGTGAGTTGTAGAGAGAGAGTAGTAGAGAGGGAGTAGTAGAGAGTGAGTAGTAGAGAGAGAGTAGTAGGGGAGTAGTAGAGAGAGAGTAGTAGGGAGTAGTAGAGTAGTAGGGAGTGAGTAGTAGAGAGTAGTGGAGTAGTAGAGAGTGAGTAGTAGAGAGTGAGTAGTAGATTGGGTAGTAGGGAATAGTACAGAGTGAGTAGTAGAGTGAGTAGTAGAGAGCGAGTAGTAGAGAGCAAGTAGTAAAGAGTGTGTAGTAGAGAGTGAGTAGTAGAGAGTATTAGAGTAGTAGAGAGTGAGTAGTAGAGAGTGATTAGTAGAAAGTAGTAGAGAGCGAGTAGTAGAGAGTGAGTAGTGGAGAGTGAGTAGTAGAGAGCAGTAGAGAGCGAGTAGTAGAGAGTGAGTAGTAGAGAGTGAATAGTAGAGAGTGAATAGTAGAGAGTGAGTAGTAGAGAGTGGGTAGTAGAGCGAGTAGTAGAGAGTGAGTAGTAGAGAGAGAGTAGTAGAGAGAGAGTAGTAGAGTGAGTAGTAGAGTAAGAGAGAGTGGTAGAGAGTAATAGAGAGTAGTAGATTGAGTAGTAGAGAGTGAGTAGTAGAGAGTGAGTAGTAGAGAGTAGTAGTTGAGAGTAGTAGAGAGTGAGTAGTAGAGCGAGAGTAGTAGAGAGTGAGTAGTAGAGAGCAGTAGAGAGTGAGTAGTAGAGAGTGAATAGCAGAGAGTGAGTAGCACAGAGAGAGTAGTAGAGAGTGAGCAGTGAAGTGAGTAGTAGAGAGTAGTAGAGAGAGTAGTAGAGAGTAGTAGCAGTAGTAGAGTGAGTAGTAGAGAGTGAATAGTAGAGAGTAGTAGAGAGTAGTAGAGAGAGAGTAGTAGAGAGTGCTAGAGAGTGAGTAGTAGAAGGTTGTAGAGAGTGAGTTGTAGAGAGTGAGTAGGAGAGAGAGTAGTAGAGAGTGAGTAGTAGAGAGTAGTAGAGAGTGAGTAGTAGAGAGTCGTAGAGAGAGAGTAGTAGAGAGTGAGTAGTAGAGAGCAGTAGAGACTGAGTAGTAGAGAGTAGTAGAGAGTGAGTAGTAGAGAGTGAGTAGTAGAGAGAGAGTAGAAGGGGGTAATAGAGTAGTAGAAAGTAAGTAGTAGAGAGTGAGTAGTAGAGAGTAGTGGAGTAGTAGAGAGTCAGTAGTAGAGAGTAGTGGAGTAGTAGAGAGTGAGTAGTAGAGAGTAGTAGAGTGTGAGTAGTAGAGAGTTGTAGAGAGTGAGTTGTAGAGAGTGAGTAGTAGAGAGAGAGAGTAGTAGAGAGTGAGTAGTAGAGAGCAGTAGAGAGTGAGTATTATAACAAATTAGAGAGTGATTAGTAGAGAGTGAGTAGTAGAGAGAGAGTAGTAGTGAGTAGTAGAGAGTGAGTAGTAGAGAGTAGTCGAGAGTGAGTAGTAGGGAGTAGTACAGAGTGAGTAGTAGAGAGTAGTAGAGAGCGAGTAGTAGAGAGCAAGTAGTAGAGAGTGTGTAGTAGAGAGTGAGTAGTAGAGAGTATTAGTGTAGTAGAGAGTGAGTAGTAGAGAGTGATTAGTAGAAAGTAGTAGAGAGCGAGTAGTAGAGAGTGAGTAGTGGAGAGAGTAGTAGAGTAGTAGAGAGTTGAGTTGTAGAGAGTGATTAGTAGAAAGTAGTAGAGAGCGAGTAGTAGAGAGTGAGTAGTGGAGAGTGAGTAGTAGAGAGCAGTAGAGAGCGAGTAGTAGAGAGTGAGTAGTAGAGAGTGAGTAGAGAGTGGGTAGTAGAGAGAGAGTAGTATAGAGTGAGTAGTAGAGTAGTAGAGAGTGAGTGGTAGAGAGAAGTAGAGAGTAGTAGAGTGAGTAGTAGAGAGCAGTAGAGAGTGAGTAGTAGAGAGTAGTAGAGAGAGAGTAGTAGAGAGTGAGCAGTAGAGAGTAGTAGAGAGAGTAGTAGAGAGCGAGTAGTAGAGAGCAAGTAGTAAAGAGTGTGTAGTAGAGAGTGAGTAGTAGAGAGTATTAGAGTAGTAGAGAGTGAGTAGTAGAGAGTGATTAGTAGAAAGTAGTAGAGAGCGAGTAGTAGAGAGTGAGTAGTGGAGAGTGAGTAGTAGAGAGCAGTAGAGAGCGAGTAGTAGAGAGTGAGTAGTAGAGAGTGAATAGTAGAGAGTGAATAGTAGAGAGTGAGTAGTAGAGAGTGGGTAGTAGAGCGAGTAGTAGAGAGTGAGTAGTAGAGAGAGAGTAGTAGAGAGAGAGTAGTAGAGTGAGTAGTAGAGTAAGAGAGAGTGGTAGAGAGTAATAGAGAGTAGTAGATTGAGTAGTAGAGAGTGAGTAGTAGAGAGTGAGTAGTAGAGAGTAGTAGTTGAGAGTAGTAGAGAGTGAGTAGTAGAGCGAGAGTAGTAGAGAGTGAGTAGTAGAGAGCAGTAGAGAGTGAGTAGTAGAGAGTGAATAGCAGAGAGTGAGTAGCACAGAGAGAGTAGTAGAGAGTGAGCAGTGAAGTGAGTAGTAGAGAGTAGTAGAGAGAGTAGTAGAGAGTAGTAGCAGTAGTAGAGTGAGTAGTAGAGAGTGAATAGTAGAGAGTAGTAGAGAGTAGTAGAGAGAGAGTAGTAGAGAGTGCTAGAGAGTGAGTAGTAGAAGGTTGTAGAGAGTGAGTTGTAGAGAGTGAGTAGGAGAGAGAGTAGTAGAGAGTGAGTAGTAGAGAGTAGTAGAGAGTGAGTAGTAGAGAGTCGTAGAGAGAGAGTAGTAGAGAGTGAGTAGTAGAGAGCAGTAGAGACTGAGTAGTAGAGAGTAGTAGAGAGTGAGTAGTAGAGAGTGAGTAGTAGAGAGAGAGTAGAAGGGGGTAATAGAGTAGTAGAAAGTAAGTAGTAGAGAGTGAGTAGTAGAGAGTAGTGGAGTAGTAGAGAGTCAGTAGTAGAGAGTAGTGGAGTAGTAGAGAGTGAGTAGTAGAGAGTAGTAGAGTGTGAGTAGTAGAGAGTTGTAGAGAGTGAGTTGTAGAGAGTGAGTAGTAGAGAGAGAGAGTAGTAGAGAGTGAGTAGTAGAGAGCAGTAGAGAGTGAGTATTATAACAAATTAGAGAGTGATTAGTAGAGAGTGAGTAGTAGAGAGAGAGTAGTAGTGAGTAGTAGAGAGTGAGTAGTAGAGAGTAGTCGAGAGTGAGTAGTAGGGAGTAGTACAGAGTGAGTAGTAGAGAGTAGTAGAGAGCGAGTAGTAGAGAGCAAGTAGTAGAGAGTGTGTAGTAGAGAGTGAGTAGTAGAGAGTATTAGTGTAGTAGAGAGTGAGTAGTAGAGAGTGATTAGTAGAAAGTAGTAGAGAGCGAGTAGTAGAGAGTGAGTAGTGGAGAGAGTAGTAGAGTAGTAGAGAGTTGAGTTGTAGAGAGTGATTAGTAGAAAGTAGTAGAGAGCGAGTAGTAGAGAGTGAGTAGTGGAGAGTGAGTAGTAGAGAGCAGTAGAGAGCGAGTAGTAGAGAGTGAGTAGTAGAGAGTGAGTAGAGAGTGGGTAGTAGAGAGAGAGTAGTATAGAGTGAGTAGTAGAGTAGTAGAGAGTGAGTGGTAGAGAGAAGTAGAGAGTAGTAGAGTGAGTAGTAGAGAGCAGTAGAGAGTGAGTAGTAGAGAGTAGTAGAGAGAGAGTAGTAGAGAGTGAGCAGTAGAGAGTAGTAGAGAGAGTAGTAGAGAGTGAGTAGTAGAGTAGTAGAGAGTGAGCAGTAGAGAGTAGGAGAGAGTGAGTAGTAGAAGGTTGTAGAGAGTGAGTTGTAGAGAGTGAGTAGGAGAGAGAGTAGTAGAGAGTGAGTAGTAGAGAGTAGTAGGGAGTGAGTAGTAGAGAGAGAGCAGTAGAGAGTGAGTAGTAGAGAGTAGTAGAGAGTGAGTAGTAGAGAGTGAGTAGTAGAGAGAGAGTAGAAGGGAGTAGTAGAGTAGTAGAGAGTGAGTAGTAGAGAGTAGTGGAGTAGTAGAGAGTGAGTAGTAGAGAGCGAGTAGTAGAGAGTTGTAGAGAGTGAGTAGTAGAGAGTGAGTAGTAGAGAGAGAGTAGTAGGGAGTAGTAGAGTAGTAGAGAGTGAGTAGTAGAGAGTAGTGGAGTAGTAGAGAGTGAGTAGTAGAGATTGATTAGTAGATTGGGTAGTAGGGAATAGTACAGAGTGAGTAGTAGAGTGAGTAGTAGAGAGCGAGTAGTAGAGAGCAAGTAGTAGAGAGTGTGTAGTAGAGAGTGAGTAGTAGAGAGTATTAGAGTAGTATAGAGTGAGTAGTAGAGAGTGAATAGTAGAGAGTGAGTAGTAGAGATTGGGTAGTAGAGCGAGTAGTAGAGAGTGAGTAGTAGAGAGAGAGTAGTAGAGAGAGAGTAGTAGAGTGAGTAGTAGAGTAAGAGAGAGTGAGTGGTAGAGAGTAATAGAGAGTAGTAGATTGAGTAGTAGAGAGTGAGTAGTAGAGAGTGAGTAGTAGAGAGTAGTAGTTGAGAGTAGTAGAGAGTGAGTAGTAGAGCGAGAGTAGTAGAGAGTGAGTAGTAGAGAGCAGTAGAGAGTGAGTAGTAGAGAGTGAATAGCAGAGAGTGAGTAGCATAGAGAGAGTAGTAGAGAGTGAGCAGTGAAGTGAGTAGTAGAGAGTAGTAGAGAGTAGTAGAGAGAGTAGTAGAGAGTAGTAGCAGTAGTAGAGTGAGTAGTAGAGAGTGAATAGTAGAGAGTAGTAGAGAGTAGTAGAGAGAGAGTAGTAGAGAGTGCTAGAGAGTGAGTAGTAGAAGGTTGTAGAGAGAGTGAGTTGTAGAGAGTGAGTAGGAGAGAGAGTAGTAGAGAGTGAGTAGTAGAGAGTAGTAGAGAGTGAGTAGTAGAGAGTCGTAGAGAGAGAGTAGTAGAGAGTGAGTAGTAGAGAGCAGTAGAGACTGAGTAGTAGAGAGTAGTAGAGAGTGAGTAGTAGAGAGTGAGTAGTAGAGAGAGAGTAAAAGGGAGTAGTAGAGTAGTAGAGAGTAAGTAGTAGAGAGTAGTGGAGTAGTAGAGAGTGAGTAGTAGAAAGTAGTAGAGTGTGAATAGTAGAGAGTGAGTTGTAGAGAGTGAGTAGTAGAGAGAGAGAGTAGTAGAGAGTGAGTAGTAGAGAGCAGTAGAGAGTGAGTATTATAAAAAAATAGAGAGTGATTAGTAGAGAGTGAGTAGTAGAGAGAGAGTAGTAGTGAGTAGTAGAGAGTGAGTAGTAGAGAGTTGTATAGAGCGAGTAGTAGAGAGCAAGTAGTAGAGAGTGTGTAGTAGAGAGTGAGTAGTAGAGAGTATTAGAGTAGTAGAGAGTGAGTAGTAGAGAGTGATTAGTAGAAAGTAGTAGAGAGCGAGTAGTAGAGAGTGAGTAGTGGAGAGAGTAGTAGAGTAGTAGAGAGTTGAGTTGTAGAGAGTGATTAGTAGAAGTAGTAGAGAGCGAGTGGTAGAGAGTGAGTAGTGGAGAGTGAGTAGTAGAGAGCAGTAGAGAGCGAGTAGTAGAGAGTGAGTAGTAGAGAGTGAGTAGAGAGTGGGTAGTAGAGAGAGAGTAGTATAGAGTGAGTAGTAGAGTAATAGAGAGTGAGTGGTAGAGAGAAGTAGAGAGTAGTAGAGTGAGTAGTAGAGAGCAGTAGAGAGTGAGTAGTAGAGAGTAGTAGAGAGAGAGTAGTAGAGAGTGAGCAGTAGAGAGTAGTAGAGAGAGTAGTAGAGAGTGAGTAGTAGAGTAGTAGAGAGTGAGTAGTAGAGAGTGAGTAGTAGAGAGAGTAGTAGAGAGTAGTAGAGTAGTAGAGAGTGAGTAGTAGAGAGTGAGTAGTAGAGAGAGTAGTAGAGAGTAGTAGAGTAGCAGAGAGTGAGTAGTAGAGACTGTGTAGCAGCGAGAGAGTAGTAGAGAGTGAGTAGTAGAGTGAGTAGTAAGAGTTGTAGAGAGAGTAGGAGAGAGTAGTAGCAATAGTAGAGTGAGTAGTAGAGAGTGAGTAGTAGAGAGTAGTAGAGGGAGAGTAGTAGAGAGTGAGCAGTAGAGAGTAGGAGAGAGTGAGTAGTAGAAGGTTGTAGGGAGTGAGTTGTAGAGAGTGAGTAGGAGAGAGAGTAGTAGAGAGTGAGTAGTAGAGAGCAGTAGAGAGTGAGTAGTAGAGAGAGAGCAGTAGAGAGTGAGTAGTAGAGAGTAGTAGAGAGTGAGTAGTAGAGAGTGAGTAGTAGAGAGAGAGTAGAAGGGAGTAGTAGAGTAGTAGAGAGTGAGTAGTAGAGAGTGAGTAGTAGAGAGTGAGTAGTAGAGAGTAGTGGAGTAGTAGAGAGTGAGTTGTAGAGAGTGAGTAGTAGAGAGAGAGTAGTAGAGAGCAGTAGAGAGTGAGTATTATAAAAAATTAGAGAGTGATTAGTAGAGAGTGAGTAGTAGAGAGAGAGTAGTAGTGAGTAGTAGATAGTGAGTAGTAGAGAGTAGTCGAGAGTGAGTAGTAGGGAGTAGTACAGAGTGAGTAGTAGAGAGTTGTAGAGAGTAAGTAGTAGAGAGCAAGTAGTAGAGAGTGTGTAGTAGAGAGTGAGTAGTAGAGAGTATTAGAGTAGTAGAGAGTGAGTAGTAGAGAGTGATTAGTAGAAAGTAGTAGAGAGCGAGTAGTAGAGAGTGAGTAGTGGAGAGAGTAGTAGAGTAGTAGAGAGTTGAGTTGTAGAGAGTATTAGTAGAAAGTAGTAGAGAGCGAGTAGTAGAGAGTGAGTAGTGGAGAGTGAGTAGTAGAGAGCAGTAGAGAGCGAGTAGTAGAGAGTGAGTAGTAGAGAGTGAGTAGAGAGTGGGTAGTAAGAGAGAGTAGTATAGAGTGAGTAGTAGAGTAATAGAGTGTGAGTGGTAGAGAGAAGTAGAGAGTAGTAGAGTGAGTAGTAGAGAGCAGTAGAGAGTGAGTAGTAGAGAGTAGTAGAGAGAGAGTAGTAGAGAGTGAGCAGAGAGAGTAGTAGAGAGTAGTAGAGTAGGTGAGTAGTAGAGAGTGAGTAGTAGAGAGAGTAGTAGAGAGTAGTAGAGTAGCAGAGAGTGAGTAGTAGAGAGTGAGTAGCAGCGAGAGAGTAGTAGAGAGTCAGTAGTAGAGTGAGTAGTAGAGAGTTGTAGAGAGAGTAGGAGAGAGTAGTAGCAATAGTAGAGTGAGTAGTAGAGAGTGAGTAGTAGAGAGTAGTAGAGGGAGAGTAGTAGAGAGTGAGCAGTAGAGAGTAGGAGAGAGTGAGAAGATAGAAGGTTGTAGAGAGTGAGTTGTAGGAGTGAGTTGTAGAGAGTGAGTAGGAGAGAGAGTAGTAGAGAGTGAGTAGTAGAGAGTAGTAGAGAGTGAGTAGTAGAGAGAGAGCAGTAGAGAGTGAGTAGTAGAGAGTAGTAGAGAGTGAGTAGTAGAGAGTGAGTAGTAGAGAGAGAGTAGAAGGGAGTAGTAGAGTAGTAGAGAGTGAGTAGTAGAGAGTGAGTAGTAGAGAGTAGTGGAGTAGTAGAGAGTGAGTAGTAGAGAGCGAGTAGTAGAGAGTTGTAGAGAGTGAGTTGTAGAGAGTGAGTAGTAGAGAGAGAGAGTAGTAGAGAGTGAGTAGTAGAGAGTAGTAGCGAGTGAGTTGTAGAGAGAGAGTAGTAGAGAGGGAGTAGTAGAGAGTGAGTAGTAGAGAGAGAGTAGTAGGGGAGTAGTAGAGAGAGAGAGTAGTAGGGAGTAGTAGAGTAGTAGGGAGTGAGTAGTAGAGAGTAGTGGAGTAGTCGAGAGTGAGTAGTAGAGAGTGAGTAGTAGATTGGGTAGTAGGGAATAGTACAGAGTGGTAGTAGAGTGAGTAGGAGAGAGCGAGTAGTAGAGAGCAAGTAGTAGAGAGTGTGTAGTAGAGAGTGAGTAGTAGAGAGTATTAGAGTAGTAGAGAGTGAGTAGTAGAGAGTGATTAGTAGAAAGTAGTAGAGAGCGAGTAGTAGAGAGTGAGTGGTGGAGAGTGAGTAGTAGAGAGCAGTAGAGAGCGAGTAGTAGAGAGTGAGTAGTAGAGAGTGAATAGTAGAGAGTGAATAGTAGAGAGTGAGTAGTAGAGAGTGGGTAGTAGAGCGAGTAGTAGAGAGTGAGTAGTAGAGAGAGAGTAGTAGAGAGAGAGTAGTAGAGTGAGTAGTAGAGTAAAGTTGAGAGTAGTAGAGAGTGAGTAGTAGAGCGAGAGTAGTAGAGAGTGAGTAGTAGAGAGCAGTAGAGAGTGAGTAGTAGAGAGTGAATAGCAGAGAGTGAGTAGCACAGAGAGAGTAGTAGAGAGTGAGCAGTGAAGTGAGTAGTAGAGAGTAGTAGAGAGTAGTAGAGAGAGTAGTAGAGAGTAGTAGCAGTAGTAGAGTGAGTAGTAGAGAGTGAATAGTAGAGAGTAGTAGAGAGTAGTAGAGAGAGAGTAGTAGAGAGTGCTAGAGAGTGAGTAGTAGAAGGTTGTAGAGAGTGAGTTGTAGAGAGTGAGTAGGAGAGAGAGTAGTAGAGAGTGAGTAGTAGAGAGTAGTAGAGAGTGAGTAGTAGAGAGTCGTAGAGAGAGAGTAGTAGAGAGTGAGTAGTAGAGAGCAGTAGAGACTGAGTAGTAGAGAGTAGTAGAGAGTGAGTAGTAGAGAGTGAGTAGTAGAGAGAGAGTAGAAGGGGTAATAGAGTAGTAGAAAGTAAGTAGTAGAGAGTGAGTAGTAGAGAGTAGTGGAGCAGTAGAGAGTCAGTAGTAGAGAGTAGTGGAGTAGTAGAGAGTGAGTAGTAGAGAGTAGTAGAGTGTGAGTAGTAGAGAGTTGTATAGAGTGAGTTGTAGAGAGTGAGTAGTAGAGAGAGAGAGTAGTAGAGAGTGAGTAGTAGAGAGCAGTAGAGAGTGAGTATTATAAAAAATTAGAGAGTGATTAGTAGAGAGTGAGTAGTAGAGAGAGAGTAGTAGTGAGTAGTAGAGAGTGAGTAGTAGAGAGTAGTCGAGAGTGAGTAGTAGGGAGTAGTACAGAGTGAGTAGTAGAGAGTAGTAGAGAGCGAGTAGTAGAGAGCAAGTAGTAGAGAGTGTGTAGTAGAGAGTGAGTAGTAGAGAGTATTAGAGTAGTAGAGAGTGAGTAGTAGAGAGTGATTAGTAGAAAGTAGTAGAGAGCGAGTAGTAGAGAGTGAGTAGTGGAGAGAGTAGTAGAGAGTTGAGTTGTAGAGAGTGATTAGTAGAAAGTAGTAGAGAGCGAGTAGTAGAGAGTGAGTAGTGGAGAGTGAGTAGTAGAGAGCAGTAGAGAGCGAGTAGTAGAGAGTGAGTAGTAGAGAGTGAGTAGAGAGTGGGTAGTAGAGAGAGAGTAGTATAGAGTGAGTAGTAGAGTAGTAGAGAGTGAGTGGTAGAGAGAAGTAGAGAGTAGTAGAGTGAGTAGTAGAGAGCAGTAGAGAGTGAGTAGTAGAGAGTAGTAGATGAGAGAGTAGTAGAGAGTGAGCAGTAGAGAGTAGTAGAGAGAGTAGTAGAGAGTGAGTAGTAGAGTAGTAGAGAGTGAGCAGTAGAGAGTAGGAGAGAGTGAGTAGTAGAAGGTTGTAGAGAGTGAGTTGTAGAGAGTGAGTAGGAGAGAGAGTAGTAGAGAGTGAGTAGTAGAGAGTAGTAGAGAGTGAGTAGTAGAGAGAGAGCAGTAGAGAGTGAGTAGTAGAGAGTAGTAGAGAGTGAGTAGTAGAGAGTGAGTAGTAGAGAGAGAGTAGAAGGGAGTAGTAGAGTAGTAGAGAGTGAGTAGTAGAGAGTAGTGGAGTAGTAGAGAGTGAGTAGTAGAGAGCGAGTAGTAGAGAGTTGTAGAGAGTGAGTAGTAGAGAGTGAGTAGTAGAGAGAGAGTAGTAGGGAGTAGTAGAGTAGTAGAGAGTGAGTAGTAGAGAGTAGTGGAGTAGTAGAGAGTGAGTAGTAGAGATTGATTAGTAGATTGGGTAGTAGGGAATAGTACAGAGTGAGTAGTAGAGTGAGTAGTAGAGAGCGAGTAGTAGAGAGCAAGTAGTAGAGAGTGTGTAGTAGAGAGTGAGTAGTAGAGAGTATTAGAGTAGTAGAGAGTGAGTAGTAGAGAGTGATTAGTAGAAAGTAGTAGAGAGCGAGTAGTAGAGAGTGAGTAGTGGAGAGTGAGTAGTAGAGAGCAGTAGAGAGTGAGTAGTATAGAGTGAGTAGTAGAGAGTGAATAGTAGAGAGTGAGTAGTAGAGATTTGGTAGTAGAGCGAGTAGTAGAGAGTGAGTAGTAGAGAGAGAGTAGTAGAGAGAGAGTAGTAGAGTGAGTAGTAGAGTAAGAGAGAATGAGTGGTAGAGAGTAATAGAGAGTAGTAGATTGAGTAGTAGAGAGTGAGTAGTAGAGAGTGAGTAGTAGAGAGTAGTAGTTGAGAGTAGTAGAGAGTGAGTAGTAGAGCGAGAGTAGTAGAGAGTGAGTAGTAGAGAGCAGTAGAGAGTGAGTAGTAGAGAGTGAATAGCAGAGAGTGAGTAGCATAGAGAGAGTAGTAGAGAGTGAGCAGTGAAGTGAGTAGTAGAGAGTAGTAGAGAGTAGTAGAGAGAGTAGTAGAGAGTAGTAGCAGTAGTAGAGTGAGTAGTAGAGAGTGAATAGTAGAGAGTAGTAGAGAGAGAGTAGTAGAGAGTGCTAGAGAGTGAGTAGTAGAAGGTTGTAGAGAGTGAGTTGTAGAGAGTGAGTAGGAGAGAGAGTAGTAGAGAGTGAGTAGTAGAGAGTAGTAGAGAGTGAGTAGTAGAGAGTCGTAGAGAGAGAGAGTAGTAGAGAGTGAGTAGTAGAGAGCAGTAGAGACTGAGTAGTAGAGAGTAGTAGAGAGTGAGTAGTAGAGAGTGAGTAGTAGAGAGAGAGTAAAAGGGAGTAGTAGAGTAGTAGAGAGTAAGTAGTAGAGAGTAGTGGAGTAGTAGAGAGTGAGTAGTAGAGAGTAGTAGAGTGTGAGTAGTAGAGAGTGAGTTGTAGAGAGTGAGTAGTAGAGAGAGAGAGTAGTAGAGAGTGAGTAGTAGAGAGCAGTAGAGAGTATTATAAAAAAATAGAGAGTGATTAGTAGAGAGTGAGTAGTAGAGAGAGAGTAGTAGTGAGTAGTAGAGAGTGAGTAGTAGAGAGTAGTTGAGAGTGAGTAGTAGGGAGTAGTACAGAGTGAGTAGTAGAGAGTTGTATAGAGCGAGTAGTAGAGAGCAAGTAGTAGAGAGTGTGTAGTAGAGAGTGAGTAGTAGAGAGTATTAGAGTAGTAGAGAGTGAGTAGTAGAGAGTGATTAGTAGAAAGTAGTAGAGAGCGAGTAGTAGAGAGTGAGTAGTGGAGAGAGTAGTAGAGTAGTAGAGAGTTGAGTTGTAGAGAGTGATTAGTAGAAAGTAGTAGAGAGCGAGTAGTAGAGAGTGAGTAGTGGAGAGTGAGTAGTAGAGAGCAGTAGAGAGCGAGTAGTAGAGAGTGAGTAGTAGAGAGTGAGTAGAGAGTGGGTAGTAGAGAGAGAGTAGTATAGAGTGAGTAGTAGAGTATAGAGAGTGAGTGGTAGAGAGAAGTAGAGAGTAGTAGAGTGAGTAGTAGAGAGCAGTAGAGAGTGAGTAGTAGAGACTAGTAGAGAGAGAGTAGTAGAGAGTGAGCAGTAGAGAGTAGTAGAGAGAGTAGTAGAGAGTGAGTAGTAGAGTAGTAGAGAGTGAGTAGTAGAGAGTGAGTAGTAGAGAGAGTAGTAGAGAGTAGTAGAGTAGTAGAGAGTGAGTAGTAGAGAGTGAGTAGTAGAGAGAGTAGTAGAGAGTAGTAGAGTAGCAGAGAGTGAGTAGTAGAGACTGAGTAGCAGCGAGAGAGTAGTAGAGAGTGAGTAGTAGAGTGAGTAGTAGAGAGTTGTAGAGAGAGTAGGAGAGAGTAGTAGCAATAGTAGAGTGAGTAGTAGAGAGTGAGTAGTAGAGAGTAGTAGAGGGAGAGTAGTAGAGAGTGAGCAGTAGAGAGTAGGAGAGAGTGAGTAGTAGAAGGTTGTAGAGAGTGAGTTGTAGAGAGTGAGTAGGAGAGAGAGTAGTAGAGAGTGAGTAGTAGAGAGTAGTAGAGAGTGAGTAGTAGAGAGAGAGCAGTAGAGAGTGAGTAGTAGAGAGTAGTAGAGAGTGAGAAGTAGAGAGTGAGTAGTAGAGAGAGAGTAGAAGGGAGTAGTAGAGTAGTAGAGAGTGAGTAGTAGAGAGTGAGTAGTAGAGAGTGAGTAGTAGAGAGTAGTGGAGTAGTAGAGAGTGAGTTGTAGAGAGTGAGTAGTAGAGAGAGTAGTAGAGAGCAGTAGAGAGTGAGTATTATAAAAATTAGAGAGTGATTAGTAGAGAGTGAGTAGTAGAGAGAGAGTAGTAGTGAGTAGTAGATAGTGAGTAGTAGAGAGTAGTCGAGAGTGAGTAGTAGGGAGTAGTACAGAGTGAGTAGTAGAGAGTTGTAGAGAGCGAGTAGTAGAGAGCAAGTAGTAGAGAGTGTGTAGTAGAGAGTGAGTAGTAGAGAGTATTAGAGTAGTAGAAGAGTGAGTAGTAGAGAGTAATTAGTAGAAAGTAGTAGAGAGCGAGTAGTAGAGAGTGAGTAGTGGAGAGAGTAGTAGAGTAGTAGAGAGTTGAGTTGTAGAGAGTGATTAGTAGAAAGTAGTAGAGAGCGAGTAGTAGAGAGTGAGTAGTGGAGAGTGAGTAGTAGAGAGCAGTAGAGAGCGAGTAGTAGAGAGTGAGTAGTAGAGAGTGAGTAGAGAGTGGGTAGTAGAGAGAGAGTAGTATAGAGTGAGTAGTAGAGTAATAGAGTGTGAGTGGTAGAGAGAAGTAGAGAGTAGTAGAGTGAGTAGTAGAGAGCAGTAGAGAGTGAGTAGTAGAGAGTAGTAGAGAGAGAGTAGTAGAGAGTGAGCAGGAGAGAGTAGTAGAGAGTGAGTAGTAGAGTAGTAGAGAGTGCGTGGTAGAGAGAATTAGAGAGTAGTAGAATGAGTAGTAGAGTGTAGTAGAGAGTGAGTAGTAGAGAGAGTAGTAGAGAGTAGTAGAGTAGTAGAGAGTGAGTAGTAGAGAGTGAGTAGTAGAGAGAGTAGTAGAGAGTAAGAGTAGTAGAGAGTGAGTAGTAGAGAGAGTAGTAGAGAGTAGTAGAGTAGCAGAGAGTGAGTAGTAGAGAGTGAGTAGCAGCGAGAGAGTAGTAAAGAGTCAGTAGTAGAGTGAGTAGTAGAGAGTTGTAGAGAGAGTAGGAGAGAGTAGTAGCAATAGTAGAGTGAGTAGTAGAGAGTGAGTAGTAGAGAGTAGTAGAGGGAGAGTAGTAGAGAGTGAGCAGTAGAGAGTAGGAGAGAGTGAGAAGTAGAAGGTTGTAGAGAGTGAGTTGTAGAGAGTGAGTAGGAGAGAGAGTAGTAGAGAGTGAGTAGTAGAGAGTAGTAGAGAGTGAGTAGAAGAGAGAGAGCAGTAGAGAGTGAGTAGTAGAGAGAGTAGAAGGGAGTAGTAGAGTAGTAGAGAGTGAGTAGTAGAGAGTGAGTAGTAGAGAGTAGTGGAGTAGTAGAGAGTAAGTAGTAGAGAGCGAGTAGTAGAGAGTTGTAGAGAGTGAGTTGTAGAGAGTGAGTAGTAGAGAGAGAGAGTAGTAGAGAGTGAGTAGTAGAGAGTAGTAGCGAGTGAGTTGTAGAGAGAGAGTAGTAGAGAGGGAGTAGTAGAGAGTGAGTAGTAGAGAGAGAGTAGTAGGGAGTAGTAGAGTAGTAGGGAGTGAGTAGTAGAGAGTAGTGGAGTAGTAGAGAGTGAGTAGTAGAGATTGATTAGTAGATTGGGTAGTAGGGAATAGTACAGAGTGAGTAGTAGAGTGAGTAGTAGAGAGCGAGTAGTAGAGAGCAAGTAGTAGAGAGTGTGTAGTAGAGAGTGAGTAGTAGAGAGTATTAGAGTAGTAGAGAGTGAGTAGTAGAGAGTGATTAGTAGAAAGTAGTAGAGAGCGAGTAGTAGAGAGTGAGTAGTGAGAGTGAGTAGTAGAGAGCAGTAGAGAGCGAGTAGTAGAGAGTGAGTAGTAGAGAGTGAATAGTAGAGAGTGAATAGTAGAGAGTGAGTAGTAGAGAGTGGGTAGTAGAGCAAGTAGTAGAGAGTGAGTAGTAGAGAGAGAGTAGTAGAGAGAGAGTAGTAGAGTGAGTAGTAGAGTAAGAGAGAGTGGTAGAGAGTAATAGAGAGTAGTAGATTGAGTAGTAGAGAGTGAGTAGTAGAGAGTGAGTAGTAGAGAGTAGTAGTTGAGAGTAGTAGAGAGTGAGTAGTAGAGCGAGAGTAGTAGAGAGTGAGTAGTAGAGAGCAGTAGAGAGTGAGTAGTAGAGAGTGAATAGCAGAGAGTGAGTAGCATAGAGAGAGTAGTAGAGGGTGAGCAGTGAAGTGAGTAGTAGAGAGTAGTAGAGAGAGTAGTAGAGAGTAGTAGCAGTAGTAGAGTGAGTAGTAGAGAGTGAATAGTAGAGAGTAGTAGAGAGTAGTAGAGAGAGAGTAGTAGAGAGTGCTAGAGAGTGAGTAGTAGAAGGTTGTAGAGAGTGAGTTGTAGAGAGTGAGTAGGAGAGAGAGTAGTAGAGAGTGAGTAGTAGAGAGTAGTAGAGAGTGAGTAGTAGAGAGTCGTAGAGAGAGAGTAGTAGAGAGTGAGTAGTAGAGAGCAGTAGAGACTGAGTAGTAGAGAGTAGTAGAGAGTGAGTAGTAGAGAGTGAGTAGTAGAGAGAGAGTAGAAGGGAATAGTAGAGTAGTAGAAAGTAAGTAGTAGAGAGTGAGTAGTAGAGAGTAGTGGAGTAGTAGAGAGTCAGTAGTAGAGAGTAGTGGAGTAGTAGAGAGTAGTAGAGAGAGAGTAGTAGAGAGTGAGCAGTAGAGAGTAGTAGAGAGAGTAGTAGAGAGTGAGTAGTAGAGTAGTAGAGAGTGAGTAGTAGAGAGTGAGTAGTAGAGAGAGTAGTAGAGAGTAGTAGAGTAGTAGAGAGTGAGTAGTAGAGAGTGAGTAGTAGAGTGAGTAGTAGAGAGTAGTAGAGTAGCAGAGAGTGAGTAGTAGAGACTGAGTAGCAGCGAGAGAGTAGTAGAGAGTGAGTAGTAGAGTGAGTAGTAGAGAGTTGTAGAGAGAGTAGGAGAGAGTAGTAGCAATAGAAGAGTGAGTAGTAGAGAGTGAGTAGTAGAGAGTAGTAGAGGGAGAGTAGTAGAGAGTGAGCAGTAGAGAGTAGGAGAGAGTGAGTAGTAGAAGGTTGTAGAGAGTGAGTTGTAGAGAGTGAGTAGGAGAGAGAGTAGTAGAGAGTGAGTAGTAGAGAGTAGTAGAGAGTGAGTAGTAGAGAGAGAGCAGTAGAGAGTGAGTAGTAGAGAGTAGTAGAGAGTGAGTAGTAGAGAGTGAGTAGTAGAGAGAGAGTAGAAGGGAGTAGTAGAGTAGTAGAGAGTGAGTAGTAGAGAGCGAGTAGTAGAGAGTTGTAGAGAGTGAGTTGTAGAGAGTGAGTAGTAGAGAGAGAGAGTAGTAGAGAGTGAGTAGTAGAGAGTAGTAGCGAGTGAGTTGTAGAGAGAGAGTAGTAGAGAGGGAGTAGTAGAGAGTGAGTAGTAGAGAGAGAGTAGTAGGGAGTAGTAGAGTAGTAGGGAGTGAGTAGTAGAGAGTAGTGGAGTAGTAGAGAGTGAGTAGTAGAGATTGATTAGTAGATTGGGTAGTAGGGAATAGTACAGAGTGAGTAGTAGAGTGAGTAGTAGAGAGCGAGTAGTAGAGAGCAAGTAGTAGAGAGTGTGTAGTAGAGAGTGAGTAGTAGAGAGTATTAGAGTAGTAGAGAGTGAGTAGTAGAGAGTGATTAGTAGAAAGTAGTAGAGAGCGAGTAGTAGAGAGTGAGTAGTGGAGAGTGAGTAGTAGAGAGCAGTAGAGAGCGAGTAGTAGAGAGTGAGTAGTAGAGAGTGAATAGTAGAGAGTGAATAGTAGAGAGTGAGTAGTAGAGAGTGGGTAGTAGAGCAAGTAGTAGAGAGTGAGTAGTAGAGAGAGAGTAGTAGAGAGAGAGTAGTAGAGTGAGTAGTAGAGTAAGAGAGAGTGGTAGAGAGTAATAGAGAGTAGTAGATTGAGTAGTAGAGAGTGAGTAGTAGAGAGTGAGTAGTAGAGAGTAGTAGTTGAGAGTAGTAGAGAGTGAGTAGTAGAGCGAGAGTAGTAGAGAGTGAGTAGTAGAGAGCAGTAGAGAGTGAGTAGTAGAGAGTGAATAGCAGAGAGTGAGTAGCATAGAGAGAGTAGTAGAGGGTGAGCAGTGAAGTGAGTAGTAGAGAGTAGTAGAGAGAGTAGTAGAGAGTAGTAGCAGTAGTAGAGTGAGTAGTAGAGAGTGAATAGTAGAGAGTAGTAGAGAGTAGTAGAGAGAGAGTAGTAGAGAGTGCTAGAGAGTGAGTAGTAGAAGGTTGTAGAGCGTGAGTTGTAGAGAGTGAGTAGGAGAGAGAGTAGTAGAGAGTGAGTAGTAGAGAGTAGTAGAGAGTGAGTAGTAGAGAGTCGTAGAGAGAGAGTAGTAGAGAGTGAGTAGTAGAGAGCAGTAGAGACTGAGTAGTAGAGAGTAGTAGAGAGTGAGTAGTAGAGAGTGAGTAGTAGAGAGAGAGTAGAAGGGAATAGTAGAGTAGTAGAAAGTAAGTAGTAGAGAGTGAGTAGTAGAGAGTAGTGGAGTAGTAGAGAGTCAGTAGTAGAGAGTAGTGGAGTAGTAGAGAGTAGTAGAGAGAGAGTAGTAGAGAGTGAGCAGTAGAGAGTAGTAAAGAGAGTAGTAGAGAGTGAGTAGTAGAGTAGTAGAGAGTGAGTAGTAGAGAGTGAGTAGTAGAGAGAGTAGTAGAGAGTAGTAGAGTAGTAGAGAGTGAGTAGTAGAGAGTGAGTAGTAGAGAGAGTAGTAGAGAGTAGTAGAGTAGCAGAGAGTGAGTAGTAGAGACTGAGTAGCAGCGAGAGAGTAGTAGAGACTGAGTAGTAGAGTGAGTAGTAGAGAGTTGTAGAGAGAGTAGGAGAGAGTAGTAGCAATAGAAGAGTGAGTAGTAGAGAGTGAGTAGTAGAGAGTAGTAGAGGGAGAGTAGTAGAGAGTGAGCAGTAGAGAGTAGGAGAGAGTGAGTAGTAGAAGGTTGTAGAGAGTGAGTTGTAGAGAGTGAGTAGGAGAGAGAGTAGTAGAGAGTGAGTAGTAGAGAGTAGTAGAGAGTGAGTAGTAGAGAGAGAGCAGTAGAGAGTGAGTAGTAGAGAGTAGTAGAGAGTGAGTAGTAGAGAGTGAGTAGTAGAGAGAGAGTAGAAGGGAGTAGTAGAGTAGTAGAGAGTGAGTAGTAGAGAGTGAGTAGTAGAGAGTGAGTAGTAGAGAGTAGTGGAGTAGTAGAGAGTGAGTTGTAGAGAGTGAGTAGTAGAGAGAGAGTAGTAGAGAGCAGTAGAGAGTGAGTATTATAAAAAATTAGAGAGTAATTAGTAGAGAGTGAGTAGTAGAGAGAGAGTAGTAGTGAGTAGTAGAGAGTGAGTAGTAGAGAGTAGTCGAGAGTGAGTAGTAGGGAGTAGTACAGAGTGAGTAGTAGAGAGTTGTAGAGAGCGAGTAGTAGAGAGCAAGTAGTAGAGAGTGTGTAGTAGAGAGTGAGTAGTAGAGAGTATTAGAGTAGTAGAGAGTGAGTAGTAGAGAGTGATTAGTAGAAAGTAGTAGAGAGCGAGTAGTAGAGAGTGAGTAGTGGAGAGAGTAGTAGAGTAGTAGAGAGTTGAGTTGTAGAGAGTGATTAGTAGAAAGTAGTAGAGAGCGAGTAGTAGAGAGTGAGTAGTGGAGAGTGAGTAGTAGAGAGCAGTAGAGAGCGAGTAGTAGAGAGTGAGTAGTAGAGAGTGAGTAGAGAGTGGGTAGTAGAGAGAGAGTAGTATAGAGTGAGTAGTAGAGTAATAGAGAGTGAGTGGTAGAGAGAAGTAGAGAGTAGTAGAGTGAGTAGTAGAGAGCAGTAGAGAGTGAGTAGTAGAGAGTAGTAGAGAGAGAGTAGTAGAGAGTGAGCAGGAGAGAGTAGTAGAGAGTGAGTAGTAGAGTAGTAGAGAGTGCGTGGTAGAGAGAATTAGAGAGTAGTAGAATGAGTAGTAGAGTGTAGTAGAGAGTGAGTAGTAGAGAGAGTAGTAGAGAGTAGTAGAGTAGTAGAGAGTGAGTAGTAGAGAGTGAGTAGTAGAGAGAGTAGTAGAGAGTAGTAGAGTAGTAGAGAGTGAGTAGTAGAGAGAGTAGTAGAGAGTAGTAGAGTAGCAGAGAGTGAGTAGTAGAGAGTGAGTAGCAGCGAGAGAGTAGTAAAGAGTCAGTGATAGAGTGAGTAGTAGAGAGTTGTAGAGAGAGTAGGAGAGAGTAGTAGCAATAGTAGAGTGAGTAGTAGAGAGTGAGTAGTAGAGAGTAGTAGACGGAGAGTAGTAGAGAGTGAGCAGTAGAGAGTAGGAGAGAGTGAGAAGTAGAAGGTTGTAGAGAGTGAGTTGTAGAGAGTGAGTAGGAGAGAGAGTAGTAGAGAGTGAGTAGTAGAGAGTAGTAGAGAGTGAGTAGTAGAGAGAGAGCAGTAGAGAGTGAGTAGTAGAGAGTAGTAGAGAGTGAGTAGTAGAGAGTGAGTAGTAGAGAGAGAGTAGAAGGGAGTAGTAGAGAGTGAGTAGTAGAGAGTGAGTAGTAGAGAGTAGTGGAGTAGTAGAGAGTGAGTAGTAGAGAGCGAGTAGTAGAGAGTTGTAGAGAGTGAGTTGTAGAGAGTGAGTAGTAGAGAGAGAGAGTAGTAGAGAGTGAGTAGTAGAGAGTAGTAGCGAGTGAGTTGTAGAGAGAGAGTAGTAGAGAGGGAGTAGTAGAGAGTGAGTAGTAGAGAGAGAGTAGTAGGGAGTAGTAGAGTAGTAGGGAGTGAGTAGTAGAGAGTAGTGGAGTAGTAGAGAGTGAGTAGTAGAGATTGATTAGTAGATTGGGTAGTAGGGAATAGTACAGAGTGAGTAGTAGAGTGAGTAGTAGAGAGCGAGTAGTAGAGAGCAAGTAGTAGAGAGTGTGTAGTAGAGAGTGAGTAGTAGAGAGTATTAGAGTAGTAGAGAGTGAGTAGTGGAGAGTGAGTAGTAGAGAGCAGTAGAGAGCGAGTAGTAGAGAGTGAGTAGTAGAGAGTGAATAGTAGAGAGTGAATAGTAGAGAGTGAGTAGTAGAGAGTGGGTAGTAGAGCAAGTAGTAGAGAGTGAGTAGTAGAGAGAGAGTAGTAGAGAGAGAGTAGTAGAGTGAGTAGTAGAGTAAGAGAGAGTGGTAGAGAGTAATAGAGAGTAGTAGATTGAGTAGTAGAGAGTGAGTAGTAGAGAGTGAGTAGTAGAGAGTAGTAGTTGAGAGTAGTAGAGAGTGAGTAGTAGAGCGAGAGTAGTAGAGAGTGAGTAGTAGAGAGCAGTAGAGAGTGAGTAGTAGAGAGTGAATAGCAGAGAGTGAGTAGCATAGAGAGAGTAGTAGAGGGTGAGCAGTGAAGTGAGTAGTAGAGAGTAGTAGAGAGAGTAGTAGAGAGTAGTAGCAGTAGTAGAGTGAGTAGTAGAGAGTGAATAGTAGAGAGTAGTAGAGAGTAGTAGAGAGAGAGTAGTAGAGAGTGCTAGAGAGTGAGTAGTAGAAGGTTGTAGAGAGTGAGTTGTAGAGAGTGAGTAGGAGAGAGAGTAGTAGAGAGTGAGTAGTAGAGAGTAGTAGAGAGTGAGTAGTAGAGAGTCGTAGAGAGAGAGTAGTAGAGAGTGAGTAGTAGAGAGCAGTAGAGACTGAGTAGTAGAGAGTAGTAGAGAGTGAGTAGTAGAGAGTGAGTAGTAGAGAGAGAGTAGAAGGGAATAGTAGAGTAGTAGAAGTAAGTAGTAGAGAGTGAGTAGTAGAGAGTAGTGGAGTAGTAGAGAGTCAGTAGTTAGAGAGTAGTGGAGTAGTAGAGAGTAGTAGAGAGAGAGTAGTAGAGAGTGAGCAGTAGAGAGTAGTAGAGAGAGTAGTAGAGAGTGAGTAGTAGAGTAGTAGAGAGTGAGTAGTAGAGAGTGAGTAGTAGAGAGAGTAGTAGAGAGTAGTAGAGTAGTAGAGAGTGAGTAGTAGAGAGTGAGTAGTAGAGTGAGTAGTAGAGAGTAGTAGAGTAGCAGAGAGTGAGTAGTAGAGACTGAGTAGCAGCGAGAGAGTAGTAGAGAGTGAGTAGTAGAGTGAGTAGTAGAGAGTTGTAGAGAGAGTAGGAGAGAGTAGTAGCAATAGAAGAGTGAGTAGTAGAGAGTGAGTAGTAGAGAGTAGTAGAGGGAGAGTAGTAGAGAGTGAGCAGTAGAGAGTAGGAGAGAGTGAGTAGTAGAAGGTTGTAGAGAGTGAGTGGTAGAGAGTGAGTAGGAGAGTGAGTAGTAGAGAGTGAGTAGT